>NC_091470.1:360519810-360629810 GCF_036971445.1 Narcine bancroftii | reverse complement strand
CTTTTTTTGATTTTCATTGCTACAATTGTGTTCCTCACGTTGAAAAATGGCAACGACAGACTCCAAAGATGTTCATAGAAGCAGGCCCAACTCTCTTATACCTGCACCAATGAAGCAATTAAACATAACTGAGTACTTATAGACACCTGTGAAAATGTCCCAAACATTATGATGCCCGGAAATGAGGGGACTATGTATAAAAAGTGCTGTAATTTCTACATGGTCAGGCCAAGATACCATGAATAAAATCTGGAGCGTGCACTTTAATCAGATGTGAATTGTTTGATACAAATTTTAAACTGTGGAGCACAGGGACAAATAAAGGAAACACGGTGTCTTTGTCCCAAGCATTATGGAGGGCACTGTAGATAGGAACATAGGAACATAGGAAGTAGGAACAGGAGTAGGCCAAAAATGGTCCATCAAGCCTGCTCCGCCATTCAATACGATCATGGCTGATCTAATTTATGACCTAACTCCACCTACCTGCCTTCTCCCCATATCCCCTAATTCCTCTATCATGTAAAAATTTTAAATATGTTTAATGAAGGAGCCTCAACCACTTCCCTGGTTAGAGAATTCCAAACATTCACTTCTCTCTGGGAAAACTATTTTTCCTCATGTTTGTCCTAAATCTACTCCCCCGAATCTTGAGACTCTGCAGCTAATCCTCTGTCATTGGCAATGGTTGATGCTTTATTGAATAACTTTCTTTGAGATCGAAACAAAGATGAACCATGAGTTATGGGTGTGAAAGAGGGAAGCATTAGATTGTTGTGGAGTAGGTTTACATAGGTTGGCACAACTTTATGGGCCAAAGGGTCCGTACTGTAATTTAATATTCTTTGTGCTATCATTTTAGCTATTGCCACGATTGAAATGGTCAGTGTCTCTTCCGAGCCAGACTAAATGATCTATATTTCTTTCTGTTTATCCCTTGCAGCTCCCTTGACCTTGCTATAACTGTATGCTAATATATCTTGCTTCTTGTAGGTAGACTCCCAGATCCTTTGGAACAACAGTAATTGAAATTCTCACACTATTTGAATCTACAAAGTCTTTGTTGCTCACATGAGATGGGGGCATGAACTTCCTGCAGATAACAAAAAGCACGGATATCACCAAGGCTCTTGTCACTGACACAAAGGCTTGGCAAAACGTGCTGGAACATTCAACTTTATAAAACATTGGAGTATTGTGTGCAATTCTGGTCACTTCAGAACAGGAAGGATGTGGAGGCTTTGGAAAGAGATTTACCAGGATGCTGCCTGGATTAGAGGATGTGAGCTATGAGAGGATGGCCAACCTTGGGGGTTGTTTTCTCTGGAGTGTTGGAAGCTGAGAGGAGAGATGATAGAAGTTTAAAAAAATTATGAAAGGCATTAATTCAGTCAGAATCTTATTCTAGGGGTAAAATTGGATGAAAAGTTGGGTGGGTGAGTAAATTTGCAGATGACACTGAGATTGGTGGAGTTAAACATAGTCTGTCAGAGGAATAAGCTGATGCTTCAAGCTAAAATCCTTCATTGAGACTGGAAATTGGTTGAGCTGTGGACAGTACGGCAGGGTATCAAAGAATTCTGCAGGATATAGATCAGTTATAGATATGGGCAGAGAAATGGCAGATGAAGTTTAATTCGAACAAGTATGAGGTATTGTACTTTGGGAGGCCTAATGTAAGGGAATGTATTTAGTTAATAACATGCATCTGAAAAGCATTGATGAACAGAGGGATCTGTGAGTCCATTCCAATAGCACCTTGAAAATGTCCATGCAAGTAGATAGGGTGGTCAAGAAGGCATATGGTTTGCTTGGCTTCATTGGGCAGGGCATTGAGTTTAAGAGTAAGGAAGACATGTTACAGCTAACTAAAAATTTGGTTAGGTGGCACTTGGAATACTGTGTACAATGCTAGTTGCCTATTGCAGGAAGGATGTGGAGGCCTTGGAAATGGCTTCAAAGAGGTTTGCCAGTATGGTTTAGAGCAGTCATTATCAAAGTGGGTGGTGGAAAGATCCAAGGGGGCTATGAGGAAAGAGGGAATGGTTTGAACGTTTGTTTTTATCTTGGTGACATGTCTGGACAGGACACGTGCCACACACCAGCCAGATCTGACAGCGGATGCCATGGGGACTGCCGATCATCGCATTTTCACATCTGCAAGGCCCAAGGCTCTAGGTTTGTAAGTATTGCAAGTTATATTCAGTCTTTTAAAGTACATTTAAATTGTAATATAATAAAGATATGATTGGGGGACCCCACAATATTTCCTTATGTTTTTCTGCTGTGATTTACATGGTTTTTTGCTAAAAATGCTTTGTTTTGTTGTTCTCTGTAGACATATGATATATTCATTTATTTATATTTATGTAACATCAGGAAACATTAATTTACATTTCATGAATGCACATATACATCTTATATATAGGCTATGTTGTGTTACTGGCTACACGACATAGTTTTCCTTCCGTATTTACGTCGAACTGTAGCTTTTAATGTTCAGTAGTTCTTAAGTATTTGATTTTTTAGTTTCACACTCATACTTGTATTTATTGTATACTTTTCCTAGTAATTGCATTGCCATTATATTTTCTTTTTTTCTTCTGCATTTTGTTGGAATTGGCATGAATTTTACAAAGAACGTATATTTTTTATTGCAGAATAAAATATGGTGCAGCAAACCTACGCTAAATAAATGGGTTCACTACAAATCTTAATTGTGAAATACATACGCTTGTTCATATTGTTAGATTAGTTGTTGTTTTAAATTTTCAGTAATCCTAATACCAAGAAAAAGCGTGTATTTGTTATATGTGTGGGGGGGGGTTCTCGGGATGTGGCCTGGGAGCAACAGCCTGAAAATGTTGGGAACCACTGGTTTAGAGGGTGTGAGTTATGGGGAGAGGTTGGGCAAATTTGGATTGTTCTTGCTGGAGCACAGGTGGCTGAGGCAAGACCTGACAGATGTTTATTAAAAAACTCAGGAGAGGCTTAAATAGGGTGGACATTCAGAATCTTTTTCCCAGGGCAAAAGTGTCACTTGTTTCAGACTATTTAGAGGTGGTTTGGGAGGAATTGTTAGAACAGCTTACATTTTAAAGCATAGAATACTTGCAACAAAGTGTCGACAGCAGCTTGCCTGGGAGAGCATGAGGTCTTTGCAGGCAGAGGAGAATAGTTTTGGTCCCAGAGAGGGGGGGGGTGTGAAACAGAGAAAAGAGAGAGACAGAAATCCATTCCAGAGGGACAAGCTGGTGGACTGAAAGGTGACCTGAAAGAAAGTGGATCATCTGGAGAACCCTGGGGGGGGGGGGGGAAGTTTCGTCAGCAAGACTGAATGAGAAGGAATCAGTTGCGGATGTCCTGGAAAAGGAATCTTTCTCTGAAGACCAACAAGAACCCTTTGCCTGTTAAGCACCAAACACTGGTGGACTTTGTTAATGCTAACTTCTGTGCACAGTACAAGAATGGCCTGCAACCAGTCAGATTGGACTGTGAACCAAAGAACTTTTCTAAACTTAAATATACATTACTCACACCTGCACTTAGTATTAGAGGGTGGGGGGGGGGGTTTAAGTAGTTAGGTAGGTTAAGTAATAAGTTAAAGTTTAATTCTGTTTTCTTGTTCAAATATAATTAAAAACTACTTTTGTTTAAGTAAACCTGTGTTGAGGTGCGTATCTATTGCTACTGGTTTTTGGGGTCTTCTGGACTCCATAACATTTTATGGGTTTCCTCTCTCTAATTCACTTTATCATAAAGTCACCTATACTAATCTAAGAGAAAGAAAAAAACTGGAGAGTCTTGGAGCAGCGCTCATCAAATATAAGAAGCCTGGTCCTCACCCAAAAGAGAAACTTAATGGTAGCAGGAGGGACAATAAATCAAGAAAAGGTTAGAAATTATTATCATATGAAAATATCTTATGAATGGGCGCCCAGTTTGTTCAAATTTAACAAAGGAATCAAATGTAGCATTTCTAATTTTCTCTAAATTTAAACAGGCCATGTTTTGAGAAAACCATTGAACTATAGTAGGCAGAGTGGAGTCCTTCCATTGAAGAAGAATTGCTCTCCTATCCTTCAGGGTGGTAAAAGCAATTATCCGATGAGCAGAGCTGGACAATGTAATATATCTGCTCTTAAAACTCCAAAAAAAGCAGTTAAGGGATTTGGTTGTAAATCAATTGCAAGAATTATTGAAAGAGAACCAAAGATATTTTTCCAATATCTTTCCAAAACTGTTCAGGACCAAAACATATGGGTCAATGAAGTCACTTGTGAATTACACCTATAACAGATTGGATTAAAATTTGGAAAAATATAGGCAAGCTTGTCCTTCAACATATGTGCACTATATACTACCTTAAAATGATTAAGGAAGTGTTGTGACAGAATATAGGTATGTTTTTGGGAGATAAATTGGGGCAGGGCTTTTAGTCTAGGTCACATACAATCACTTTAAAACAGATCTTATTTAAAATACTGGAGTTCTCCTCATGCTAGACATGTTGGGGCCAACAGTCTTTGCGAAAGCTATGGAGAGTGCCCAAGAGACTTCACTAATGGATTGTTGTTTGTAAAAAGGCAACAGATGAAAGAGCTTGTCGGAGCTGCATTCTGCCTGGAGCGGAACTTGCTGTTCTAGGAGGATCATGTGGTTTTTCAAGCAGAGAGAGTAAAACAGGCTTTCTTTCTGTGAGAGAGAAAGAGAGAGAGAGAGAGAGAGAACACACACACACACACACACACACACACACACACACACACACACACACACACACACACACACACACACACACACACACAGATTAGTTCTACACTTTTACAGTCAGCAGCATCAACTGGAACAGGACAAGCTGGCAAGCTTGTGGAAAACCCCATTTGGAAGATGGGTTGTGAGTGCTTAGTTCAGCCTGGTCAAAGCCCTTGTGGTTCATGCAAGAGGAGAGAATTGGCTGTCTAAAGTTTCACTTGGAATAAGAGAAACAAAAAGGCATTCTGTGGAGAACTGAAAGAAAAAAGTTATCATCTGGAGAACCCTGAGGGGGCAAGTTTCTTCGGCAATACACTGAAGTAGCTGATTAAAAGGAAATCAGTTATGGGTGTGTTGGAACAAAAAAATCTCTCTGAAAACCAACAATAACCTTCCTGAGTGGTAACCATTTACCTTTCAAGCACCAAAGCCTGGTAAACTTTATAAATGTTAAATTCTGTGCACAGTATAAGAATTGCTTGCAACCAGTAAACTTGAAGGAATGAGAAGTGAGATTGAACTGTGAATCAAATAACTTTTCTGAACTTACACACACATTACATACACGTGCGCTTAGAATTAGAAGGGGATTAAGTTAGGTTAGTTAAGTCAATAGTGATAAGTTAAAGTGTGATTTTGTTTTCATGTTTAAAGATAATTAAAAGCAACCTTTGCTTAAGTAACCATTTGTTTTGGTGATTATCTATTGCTGCTGGGTTTTGATGTCCTCTGGGCTCATAACAGTGTCGAGCATACATTGTTCAGGCATTAACTAATTTAAGAATTTTTCCCCCATCTCTGCAGGAAAAGACTTTTGGAGCTCCTACTCCCACACCCATTGAAATTTATCAATCAAGATCAATTGCAATTTTAATAATGTAGTGGGCTGAGCGACCATGCGAGCAAATGGGCTGAATCACTGCAACATGCAGCCAGTCCAAGATGGTGCGGGCTCCCTTTCACTGCCGAGAAGGAGCCCACACCTAGCGCCATATGCGGGCTAAGGAGCCCTTCACTTCCGTGTAGTGGCCAGCCAGCCATCGAGTGGCACCACGACGCGATGATATCACTTCCGGACATCGGATGTACATCACTGGAAGTGGGCGGGCAAGCAAGCACACATGGGAATTCAAACCAGTAAAGCCATTCTTTGTTGTACACTCACCTTGTGTGAACATCTCTTTATTCAGTCGTGCTGCCGCAGCAATCAGTACAGTGGTGACCCTGACAGTTCCAACATTTTGGAACCAGCATCAATCACAAGAAAATACAGCCATTGGCTAAATCCAGGAACTGGCTACAGCTGGCTTAGTCACAGATCCACATCAGGGGAATTGTTTCAGAGGATGCCAAGTTCTGGCATGTCATCAGCACCTGAACGCTGCCACAGCTGCCAAAGTAAGCTCCTTCATGGAAAACCCAATGATGGAGCACAAGTATGAGCAGTTCCGTCGTTTCCTCCTGGACATCCTAGAACTCAGCTGGCACAAGCGTGCCATTAGAATCCTCATCATGCAGGGCCTGGGCGAAAGAAACCCTTCTGAGCTAATGCACGAGATGGTGGCCTTGGCAGACTTGCACACAGACTAATCAGGGGACTATTCCTCTCGAAACTATTAGTGCATGCATCCTCTATAGTTTTGGACATGGATTTCCATGCCCCATATGTCGTAGCCAAGGAAGCAGACTATATAAGAGTTCCGTCCCCATGCAACCAGTCTACGCAATTGGCACTGCCACCCCATCCAGCCCAACAGAGACACCAGCGGTAGCTGTTGCACAGTGGCCACGTGAATGACATGTGGAGCAGAACAGCGAGTTCTGTTTCTACCACCACCAATGGGGCAAGAACGCCTGGCAGTGCACCCGCCGTGCTGGTACCCCACCACAAGAACCAACATGGCAACGGGAAATGGGCAGTCCGGCTGCCAATAGTGGCTTTGATGGTTGGCACACAGAAAGGTCTACTCTGCTTCAGAGATCAGAGAACTGTGGGATTTCCTTGTAGACACAGGCACGGAGATTAGCGTTATCCCACCCATGCACTTTGAGGGAGAAACAACACCAAAGGCTTTCCCCTGCAAGCAGCCAATGGGTCCTCCATTCCCTGCTACGGCACCCGCCTGGTCACCATCCACGTCACAGATGCTGTTTTTCAGTGGGAGTGCACCATTGTGGCTAAGGGACAGGAGCTTCTTGGAGCAGATTTCCTCTGGGCTCATGAACCTCTGGGGGACATGACAAGATGCCGGTTAGTAAATGTCATAGTATTCCAGTCTTTCCCCCTTACCCTACAGAGATGCTCTTTCCTGTCACTGGGAATCCACGCTCTAGACCAAGATGAGTATGCCTCCCTACTGGCCAAATACCTGTCTCTATTGGTACTGAAGTTCCATGACTACAACCCACAACATGGTGTGGAACACCACATAGAGACCACCGGCCCCCTGGTGCATGCACAAGCCTGGCACCTCCCACTAGACAAGCTGCAACAAGCCAAGGCTGAGTTTGCCGCCATGGAAGAGTTGGGGATTATCCACTGTTCCAACAGCCCGTAAGCCTCCCCGCTCCACGTGGTACAAAAAAGCTCAGGTGGTTGGCATCCTTGCAGTGAATACCGATGCCTAAACAAGGTGATGGTCCCGGACAGGTACCCCATTCCACACATTCAAGATTTCGCCATGAGACTACAGGGCTGCAGGGTATTCTCCAAGGTGGACCTTGAAGGGATACCACCAAATCCCAGAACACCCCAGCGATGTCCAAAAAACAGCCATCATCACACCTTTCGGCCTCTTTGAATTCCTAAGAATGTCTTTTGAACTCAAGAACTTAGCCCAGACATTCCATTGGCCAATGGAAGTGATCACCAGGGATGTCAGATTAATTTTCATTTATCTAGATGACATCATCATCGCCAGCCCTGATGCCGGCACCCACAGAACGGACCTCACACGCCTGGTCGACAGACTGTAGCAGTTCAGGCTCACAGTGAACCTAGCCAAGTGCCAGTTTGGCCTACAAACAATTCCTGAGGCACCACATCACCCCAGAGGGCACCACACTGCTACCTGACAAGGTGGAGGCCATTTAGAACTTCCGCAGGCCAAACACAACCAAAGGGCTACAGGAGTTCCTGAGATTGACAACTTCTATCATCGTTTCCTACCAGGAGTGGCCACCCTCATGCAGCCCCTGCTTGGCCTCGTCAAACTCTGTGACAAGATGCCACAATGGAAGCCAGAGGCCATGGAAGCTTTCCATGCCTCCAAGACAGCACTGGTGAAGGCCACGGCACTGGCATACCCAGAACCTACCTCCCCCCCGGCCCTCACAATGGATGCTTCAGACAGAGCAGTGGGCATGGTGCTAGAGCAATGGGTCGATGAACACTGGCAACCCTTCACCTTCTTCAGTAAGCACCTCCGAACACCAGAGCTCAAGTACAGCCGAATCGCCATAACTCGCTGCCAGTCCAAGATAGTGCAGGCTCCCCTTCACTGCCGAGAAGGGCACTTGCGGGCTAAGGAGTCCTTCACTTCTGTGTAGCAGCCAGCCGACTGGAGAGTGACACTGCAATGCAATGATGTCACTTCCGGAAGTTGAGTTACATCACTGGAAGTGGGCGGGCCAACGAGGACACAAGGGGAATTCAAACCAGTAAAGCTATTCTGTGTTGTACACTCACTTTGTGTGGACATCCCTTTATTTGGTAGTGCTGATGCAGCGGACACTACCACATCATTTATGATTCTTATTAAACTCTTCTGAGAAGGCTTCAAACAAAAAAGATCATCAACCATATCTGACTGATGCAGCAGGGGAAAATTAAGTTATATAGCATTCAAAAATGTTTAATTTGAAAATATCCACTCAAATGTGAATTAGGTAGACCATATTTGTTTGAAAGTTGTTCAAAGGTCTTAAGATAACCTTCCATAAACAAAATCCAAAAACATATAACTAAATTGAAATCTTTAAAATTTTTTTGAGGTATGAAGCAAGGAATAGATTGAAAAAGGTACTGTACTCTTGGGAAAATATTCATTTTAATACAATTCACTCTTCCCATCAAAGTATTAGGTAAGTAATTCCATCTTTCTAATTTTTAAAAAATTTTCTCAAATAATGGAACATAATTTAGCTTATATAAATTTTCTAAATTTTTGCCAATTTTAATACCTAAATATTTAATTGGGTCTTTAGTCCATCTAAATTGAGAAACCTCTTTACACTGATCATAATTCTCTTCCACCAAAGGTATCACTTTACTCTTATCCCAATTAATTTTGTAATGCGACATCGAACCATAATCCTGTAACTTTTTATACAGTACAGCTAATGAATTCTGTGGATTTGTTATATAAATTAAAACATCGTCTGCAAAAAGATTTATTTTATATTCATTATTTACTATTATTCCCTTATTTCATCTTCCTGTCTTATTAATTGTGCTCATGGTTCAATTGCTAAAACAAACAATGCAGGAGATAAAGGGCAACCTTGCCTTGCTGATCTTGTTAACGGAAAAGGAAAGAAAAGTTGTATATTAGTTATCACTCTAGCCATCTGATTACCATATAAAGCCTTAATCCAATTTATAAACATTGGTCCAAAGTGAAACATTTGTAAAACTTTAAATAATCCCATTCTATTCTATCAAAAGCCTTTTCCGCATCTAAAGTTAAAACCAAAGCTGGCTCTGATTGTTTTTGAGCACGATGTATTAAACTAACCATTTTTGCTACATTATCAGCTGAATATCTATTCTTGATAAATTCAGATTGATGTGAATGAACCAAACTAGGTAGATTTTCATTCATTCTATTTTCCAAAACCTCAGCTAAAATTTTGTAATCAACATTTAACAACGATATAGGTCTATAAAATTCTGGCTTCTTTGGTATCACTGTTATCACTGCATGAGGAAAGGATTCAGTTAAAGAACATGTTAAAGTAGCTTGTTTCAACACTTCTATTAATAAAGGCATTAACAAATCTTTACATTTTTTTATAGAATTCAGATGTGAATCCATCTTCTCCAGGAGATTTCCCATTTTGCATAGAATTCAAAGCACTGATAATTTCTTTCAACGTAAATGAAGAATCTAAGTTATTACAGGCTTGGCTGTGTAAAGTTGGCAGTTGAAGCTTATGTAAAAAGCTTACGTAAAAAGTCCTCAATCTTATCTACTTCATTTGTTGTCTTTGATGAATACAATTTAGTATAATACTCTTTAAAAGAATCATTTATATCCTGTGATTTATAAGTAATCCTAGAATTCTTTTTAACAACAGTAATAATCCTCAATGTTTGCTCTGCTTTTAACTGCCAAGCCAAAACTTTATAAATAGGGTATCTCTGGAAAAATTGACATGGAAATTTGAATTTGGAGGTTTAAAACTTCCCCATTTTCAGAATTATTATAAGGTGGCACAATTAAAATTTATAAATGCAATTGAATTGGATAAAATTGGTGAAAAATCTATGATGGAATTTATTTATAAATGGAATGCAAAATAATTAATAATTAATTATGGAATAAATTGATTATCAGACAGCTGAAAAAGGTAAGATTTCAATGAAAACAGCTTGATACCAAAATAAACTTTTTTCTTTCACTGTGGATAATCAATTTCTGAAAAATTGGAATCAAAAGGGAATTTAAAAAGTTGAAAATTGTTTTGAAGCAGGGAAATTTTTGTCCTTTCACCACATGAAAGATAAATTCCAAATTCCTCCAAATATATATTTTTTGTTATTACCAAAATTTAAAAAAATTATGACAACAATTGGGTCATGATTTAAAACCACCTAAACTATCTTCTTTAGAATTATTACTTACTAATGTAATGGATAAATATTTGAGAGAATTTGGTAAGGTTAGTGGGTTACATACATACATACATTTTCAAACAGAACTTATTTGAAAGACTGAAGAATTCATATTCAGTAACATTGCAGGATCTCTGGAGAATGTGATGCACATTTCACAAGTAGGTGCTAATTGAAATGATCTCATGAAATGAAAGACTATTGTTTGTAGGAGACAAACTGGCTTTAAAACGTACTTACAGTGTGCTCACAGAAAGGTATCCCTGGGTTTTGTTTATCTAAGACAACATCTTGACCAAGGAGAAAAACTCCTGTTGTTTGCTAAAGAAGGTGGGGGGTTTGCAAGTGTCCCAAGGTTAAAAATTTTTAGTTGCAAATTAAATTATTTTTACAGCAGATATTAAAAATAAATTTACCTCTTGACCCAATGATGTTTTTACTAGGAGATATTAAATCAATAGCTTTAAGATTGAAATTGAATGTGTATCAAAATGAATTTTTGCGCTTATCATTGGCAGTTTCTAAAATGTGTTTAGCTATTACATAGAAATCGGACTCGAATTTAGGGATGAAAAGATGGCATAATGAAATGAAAGCCTGTATCCCTTTAGAAAAGATTACATATAATTTGAGAGATAAATATTTTTTATTTGCTAAAGTTTGGAGCTCATATTTGAAAACTATTGATCTTAAAATGTGAGGTCTTGATCCACTCCAGTGGATGTCACTGCTCCTGCAGCCAAGAAGCTTTAAAGTTTTAAAACTGTTCGCATTAGATAATGAATTACTTTTTCTTTCTTTATAGCTGGGGTAGGGAGGAGGGAGGGTATTAGTTGGGTGGTTGGGGAGGTTAGGG
Source organism: Narcine bancroftii (assembly GCF_036971445.1). Classification (NCBI taxonomy): domain Eukaryota; kingdom Metazoa; phylum Chordata; class Chondrichthyes; order Torpediniformes; family Narcinidae; genus Narcine; species Narcine bancroftii. Next base: position 360,618,363 of record NC_091470.1, on the reverse strand, counting down.
GTTATTTATATAAAAATGTTTAACACTATATATGTATTAAATTGTAGAAACGATTGTTACATTTTGTGATGTTTAACTTTAAATAAAATATTTTTAAAAAAATCCAAAGACATACGATACCCTTAACCTTCCAAAATGAAAAAGCCTGGTCATTCACAGATGGCTGAAAAAGATGTTTAGATAAAATAAAACCAATAAAGTAAAATTTTTTACATCAAAAACCTCCGGAACTGAACCATATCCACAATGTGTGGTTGGGTGTAAGAATGGTTATCCGTTTATTAACCTTGGTAAGTGCAAAAGGAAGGGCAGCTCCCAACAGGGAAACTATTGAAAATTTCTCGACCAATTTCAATTTCAGATTTACCCATGGCGGACGTTCAAATTTATCAGAATAATAAATCCAGAATATGATATATTGAATATTAATTGCCAAATAGTAAAATCTAAGGTTAGGTAATGCCAAGCATTCATCCTTTTTCATCTTCTGTAATTGAACTTTATTTAGCCTAATATTTTTATTCTGCCAAATATAGGAAGATATCTTGGAATCAATATTATCAAAATATGATTTTGGGATGAAAAATTGCAATGCCTTGAAATACCAATAAATAGAAAAATTTAGGTAAAATCATCATCTTGATTGCATTAATATGACCTACTAATGATAATGATAATGGGGACCTTCTGAAAAGGGATTGTTTTACATGATCAATCAAAGGAAAAAAATTAACTTGGATAAATCTTTAATTTTTTTTGGAATTTTAACTTCTAGATAAGTAAAATGATCCCTAACAACTTTTTAAAAATATTTTATTTTGATTTTCATAAATGTAAAATTCAAACAGTATAATCTTTCAAGATTCATATGATATATAGAGTCTGTGTTTATATCCCACCCCCCCCCCACCCTTACCCTACTGAAAAAACAGTTAATTAAATTGTATAGATACAAATTCCAGGAAAAAAACCTAGTTTGGGAGGGACACAGGGGAGGGGGGAAAATGAATTTTAAAGGGCACCCGCGAAATTCAAATAAACAGTTCAATTGAAACCCCCATCGAGTTCAGTGGTGTGTTTCTGTGTTGTAGCAGTTGTCATATTTCTTCTGAAGATTTTATGTAATTTTTTTCCACGGGAATGCAACTCTGCATTTCCATATTCTATTGTGTGGTATTTAGCTGGGAGTCAGACTTCCACAAAACCACTATACACTTCCTGGCTACTGTTACGAGCCCAGAAGACCCCAAAACCCAGCAGCATTAGATATTCACCAAGACAAATTAGAATTAGAATCTCCATTCAGGTTGGGTCATAGATGGTCCCAATTTTCCCTTAAGAAAGATCTTATTTGCAGATAGCAGAAGAATGTTCTGTTGGACAAATTGTATTTGTTTCTCAACTGCTCAAATGACATAAACTGCCTTTTAAAATAAAATACTTCATTTAAATTTTATACATGTATTAATATCTAAATAAAAAGTAATACAATAGTAAGAAAGTATTTTAATACCCTCGACCTCTCCATACTCTCCTCCCAAAATAATAACCCCAAATAACAAAAAAGAATATAGAAAAGGATACAAGAAAGTAAGGAGAAAGAAAATACATCTGGTTATGAACATTACACTAAATTCAATCATATTTTCCTTGGCAATTATTAAACATATAAACATCAATGAGTTGATAAGGCTTTGAGGTTTAGTGGATAATTTCATAATGTAATGCCTGCAGTATGTAAGTATGGCCACCAAATATCAAAAAATAATTATCATATTTATTTCTTAAATTATATGTAATTTTTTCAAGAGGTATACAACTATGTATTTTAGTATGCCATCGCTCGAGTTCAGAAGAATGAGAGGAGAACTTATAGAAACATATAGGATTATGAAGGGTATGGATAGGAATGATGTAGGAAGGTTTTTTGAGCTGGCCGGGGAAACTAAAATGAGAGGACACAATCTCAAGATTCGGGGGAGTAGATTTAGGACAGAGATGAGGAAAAATAGTTTTTCCCAGAGAGTAGTGAATGTTTGGAATTCTCTAACCAGGGAAGTGGTTGAGGCTGCCTCATTAAACATATTTAAAATTCAGTTAGATAAATTTTTTACATGATAGAGGAATTAGGGGATATGGGGAGAAGACAGGTAAGTGGAGTTAGGTCATAAATTAGATCAGCCATGATCGTATTGAATGGCGGAGCAGGCTCGATGGGCCATTTTTGGCCTACTCCTGTTCCTACTTCCTATGTTCCTATGTTCCTATCTATCCATTCCCAAATTTGATTTTGATTTCCATGACACTGCTATGCATTTTCTTGCAACTGCCAGAACAATTTTCACAAATTCCTTTTGAAACATATTAAGTTTTAGTTTTGGCCTAATCCCAGATATATTACCTAATAAGAAAAGCATTGGATCTTGAGGAAATGTAACTTTACAACTCTTTCTAAAAATATCACTGTCTGCCCAAAAAAGGTCTCAATTTTGAACATGACCAAGTGGAGTGTAAGAAAGTACCTATCTCTTGATTATATTTAAAACATTTGTCTGATAAATATGATTTCAACCCATTTAATGTTTGTGGAGTGAGATATAATTGATGCAGAAAATCATATTGAACCTATCTTTATCCAACATTTATTGTATTTGTCATGCTATTGTAACACAATTATAACCAATTTTTCTCCCCAATACTAATATTCAAGTCAGTTTCCCTTCTTTGTCTATTTTGTATCCAATATTTATATTTCAATTGATCAAATGTCATTAAGCTCCTCCCTTCAAAGCAATCCACTATTCTCAGAATTCATTTATGAGACCAATTACTAAAAAGTCTATTATTCATTGTAAAAGCAATAAGTCTATTTGGAATCATAGGTATCTCATAATTCCTCATTTCCAGTTCAACAATGGAATATCCCCATCTCCAGTTATTACCATAAATATTCGTGTATATTGCAAAAAAATTTCCCCTCAAAAGTAGGGGGGTCGCATTATACACGAGAGTAAAATTTAAAAAATTTCTGCAGGTGGGGGGTCGAGTGGTAGTCAGCAGCGCGACTTAGGAGGTTGAGCAGGGGAGCAGTAATCGGCAGCGCGACTCCGGAGGCCGGGCAACTGGAGAGACGCCAGCGTGATTTGGGCGGGCGGGCGAGGGGAGAGATGTGAGCGCAACTCAGGAGGCTGGGCGGGTGGGTGAGCAGAGAGAAGCCAGCGTGACTCAGGAGACCAGCCAGGCGGGCGAGCGGAGAGACGTCAGAGTGACTTGGGAGGCCGGGCGGGTGAGCAGACAAACGCCAGCGTGACTCAGGCAGGTGAGGCGAGGAGGGTCGTATTGTACATGGGGGTAAAAAAAATTTTCCCCTTAATGGGGAGGGGGTTGCATTATACATGGAATGCATTATACACAAATATTTATGGTAATCTATTTTCCCATTTATATATAAAACCTTCAGTTATTGTCTCTCCTATTTTATCCATCTCTTTCTTAATCAACGCTGGTTTTTCTCCCTCAAAAAAGGAAGAAAGGAGAGCTCCAAGGATTGTAAGAAATAAACCGGGAAAAAAACTTCATTTGAATTACCAGAATATTAATAAAGAACGCAGGAAGACACCCAGGATGAGACTTTGACAAAGAAAAGAAAACTTGCAAAGTTTTAGCCATATGGTTATATAAATCCTGAAAGAATTGATGCTGAAGCAGGTGACCTGACTTGGGATGCTTTGTGGTGAAGAAAATGGTGGGGCCACTCTGAGGGCCGATGGGGGAGCTAAACCTCCAGCCGAGCAGCCCACACAGCAAGAAAGGCGAGGTCCGGGGAAGAAGGCACTGACAGCCAGCAGGTGGGAGGGAAAGCCCTACAGCAGCTCTTGGAAAGGGGGAGAATCTTAGGTCCCCCACCCACAGCGTGAGTGCCAGATCAGGTGCCCTCATGACACGCACAACGCTCAAGGTGCAGCGATTGCAGAGTGTAGAGCCGTGAGAGTGAAAAGAGCAGGCTGGTTAGGAAGTTTAAAAAGCTGGGGGGAGTCAGCGTTGGGGAGAGTGGCACCTTGATTCCAGCGGTGGGTCCAGCAGCAGGCCGCGTGGTGCGGCAGGTGGCGATGAGCAAGGCTGCATCGGGTCAGGTGCAGGAATGAGCACTGGCAGTGGGTCCAGCGATAGATCAGAGGAGACAGTGAGTACTAGCAGTGGAGGTAACAGGTCTGGGAGTGGTGAGAAAGATGCAGGCAACTTGGGAGGAAGACTCCATGGGGCTATGAGACTCAAGAGAACCCTGCCAAGGCAGAGCATGCAGGGGGCTTGGAACCCTCCCTGCGAGATCTAATGGAGGCGCTGGGCTCTTCCAAGCTATGGAGAAGAGGGCTCAGGACATGGGAGGAAAATTGGACAAGGTGTAAGGTACTCCCTCAGGGCTGATGGGCAGGATGACAGAAGTAGAGGAAAGGGTGGGGATAAGTGAGGATACCATTCATAGTATGGAGCATAAATTAGACATATTGATGGAAGAGAGGGGCTGTATATGGGGGAAATTGGATGCCCTTGAAAACCATAGCAGGAGAAATAATATAAAAATAGTGGGATTAAAAGAAGGGACCGAAGGGCAAAATCCAGTGTTTTTTCCAGAGTTGGATCCCTGAGGTGCTGGGCAAAGAAATATTAGGAGAAAGGGTAGAAATAGAATGAGCTCATAGATCCCTATGCCCAAGACTGGGACCCAGGCAGAAACCATGGTCTGTTCTGGTAAAACTATTACGTTACGAGGTCAGAAAACAAAAATGCAGGAGTGGCAGCAACTGGTGCAAAAGAAAAGAGCATTACCCAAGGGTTTTAAGTTTTCTATTACCCGAACATTAGTGTGGCACTTTTGAAGACCAGGAAGGTGTTTGAGCCAACCAAGTGGCTAGTTAAGTAAAAGGGGTATGAATGTGTGCTGAGGCACCTGGCCACCCTGAAGATGGTACTGCCCCGGGCGGGGGGGAGGGGGGGGGAGGACATTTTTTAACAGATCCAGAGAGGGCTCAGCAGTTTGCCGAAGAATTATCCATGTTATGGGGTAACAAGAAGTGTTAAAGCCCGGTTGTGGACTAACTCATCATAATGTATATAATATCGTGAATTTTTCCACAGGGATATATGGACTTATTGCAGGCTATAGCATATTCTGGTTTTTAAATCAAAGAAAATGTGAAAGGAGGTTACAGCAAATGGAAATGGAGTTATAATTATAGTTATTTTTTAGGAGTGCGGGAAATGAAGGGAGAAGAAGATGGGTGCAGACTCCACAACCTATTGTCGGGGGGGGGGGGTGGTGAGAACTAAAGGGGGTTGGTCACCGAGCAGGGGGGAGGGTGGATTCTATGTGGGACGATGATCATGTTGGGTGGGTAATAGGGGATTAAGGGAATGTATGGCTGTGAATGGTGTTTGTCTCTCATTTTTCTTCTGATTGGTTATTTTGGTTTTTTGCCTTTGTTTTTATTGTTGTCCTTGTTAGTGATACATGTTATTCTAAACTATGTATGTGCTTCTTCCTTTTACTTTAGTATGGTTAGATATTTTAGGTTCTGTTTTTGTCCCCTGGGGTCTGGCGTGGTGCAAGTGGTCAGGATCAAATGGCTGATGGTGAATGTCTGGATGAGGAGAGTCCTTTGAACCATTGAGGTACAAAGAAAATACTGATATGACAACCCCTGAGGCAATGGCTAAAAGTATAGGTTTGCAAGTTTTAATGTTAAAGGCCTAAATGGGTAGATTAAGAGAAAAAGAGTCAGTGCACATTAAGAAGATGGGAGTGGACCTGACCTTCCTCCAAGAAACTCATTTAATGGAATCAGAGCACCAAAAGTTGAGGTGCAGGTGGGCCAGGTAGTGGCCTCCTCGCTTGGCTCAAAAGCAATGGGGTGGCAATTTTGATCGGGAGAAGTGTTCCAGTGAGGGTGCAGAGAGTGTCAGTGGATAAATCTGGTAGATTTATAATGGTGTACTGTCAAATATACTCTGAATCCTGGACCCTAGTGAAACTATATGCCCCCAACATAAATGATGAAAAATTTATGCAGGATATTTCCCTGAGATTGGCAGAAGCAAAGGAGAATACTCTAATTGGGGGAGACTTTAACTTTTGACTGGACCCTGTTTTGGATAAATCAACAAAAGGAATTGTGAAAACAAAGGCGGCACATGCCGCGATTGACAGAATGAAGGAGCTGGATTTTATAGATGTGTGGAGGCAGAAGCATCTGAAGGAGAGGGACTATTTCTTCTACTCAAGGCAACATGACTCCTACTCTAGAATAGATTTGTTCCTGGCTTCAGCCCATATAGAGGGTAGGATCATGGAAGCTGGGTACACGGCAAGGCTACTTTCAGATCGTTGGCCTTTAGTAGTTAAGATTGAGATGCTGGATAAACAGGAGATGGTATACAGGTGGTGTATGAAGGGACTGCTGTTAAGGAAACTCGAGTTTTGTAATTTTATAAGAACACAAATAGATTTGTTTTGTGAGGCCAACTATACCTCTGCATTGGATAAGTTCCTTTTATGGGACACCCTCAAAGTGTATTTGAGGGGTCAAATAATTGGATATACCAAAGCAATAAAGAAGGAATATGAGAGGGAGGTGGGTGAATTAGAACAAGAAATCATTCATCTAGAAAGGGACTTTCAAAACCTGGGCTCAGAAGACCAATATAGGGCTTTGACAAATGAGAAGTTGAATTACAACACGCTTCAAACATACAGTATTGAAAAAGGCCATAGTATGGTCTAAACAAAAATATTATGAATTGAGGGAAAGAGCCCATAAGGCAGAACAAGCCTCAAGAACAATCAATGCAATACAAATGGGGGATGGCAGGAACTCTTATAAACCAAAGGAAATTAATGACACCTTCCAAAAATTCCATGGAGGTCTATATAAATCAGAATTGGAAGAGAGGCTAAATAAAAATTGGGAGTTCCTGTCTAAAATAGAGTTACCAAACTTGGATCCAGAAGGGCAGGAAGGCCTGGACTGTCCCTTCATGGAAGAAGAAATGGTGAATGCATTGAACTCATTGCAAATCAACAAGTCTCCGGGGGAGGATGAGTTTCCACCTGAGTTCTACAAAGAATTCAAAGATCTGTTGATACCTCTTTATATGGATGTGATAGATTACGCAATGGAGACTCATGGACTCCTGGAATCTTTTTCGACAGCAATCATAACAACAATTTTGGAAAAAAAAGATAAGGACCCATTAAAGCCGTCCCCTTATAGACCTATTAAACACGGACTATAAGATAATAGCTAAAGCCCTGGCAAATAGATTGGTGAAGCATTTGCCAGAACTAATTAACAAAGATCAAGTGGGCTTTGTACAAAAAAGGCAGGTGGCAGATAACATGGGCAGACTACTAAGCATAATGCATCTGGGGCAAACTAGAAATGAGATGGGTCTCACCATGGCTCTCGATGCGAAAAAGGCATTTGATAGATTAGAGTGGGACTTTGTATTTAAAGTTCTGGAGAAATAGGGCTAGAGCCAACTTTTATTAATTGGATAAGAGTGCTATATCATGCGTCAAGGCGAAAGTTGGGACCAACGGGCAAATTTCTTCAGCTTTCCCACTCACAAGATCAAGCAGATCTCCAGCTCTGTTCACACTGGCAATGGAGCAATTGGCTGAGGCCATTCATCAGGATCCAATCATTAAGGGGTTTCAAGTGGGCCCGGCAGAACACAAAACCAGTTTATTTGCTGATGTATTGATATATTTGACAGAACCAGTAAGTTCGTTGCCCAAGCTGCGCTCTACTCTGAAGGACTATTGTTACGAGCCCAGAGGACCTCAAAACCCAGCAGCAATAGATATTCACCAAGACAGATGGTTTCTTAAACAAAAGTTGCTTTTAATTATCTTTAAATATGAAAATAGAATCTAACTTTAACTTATCTCTATTGATTTACTTAACCTAACTTAACCCTCTTCTAATTCTAAGCACACATGTAGGTAATGTGTGTGTCAGTTCAGAAAAATTCTTTGGTTCACAGTCTAATCTCACTTGTCATTCTTCCAGGTTCACTGGTTGCAGGCAATTCTTTGACTGTGCACATAATTTAACATTTATAATGTTCACCAGGCTTTGGTGCTTGAAAGGTAAATGGTTGCTGCTCAGGAAGTTCTTGTCAGTTTTCAGAGAGAGATTTGTTGTTCCAGGACATCCACAACTGATGTACTTCCATCAGCTACTCGAGAGTCTTGTTGATGAAACTTTCCCCTTCAGGGTTCTCTAGATGATAACCTCTTTCTTTCAGGTTGCCCTGAGTTCCTTTTTGTTTCTCTTACTCCAAGTGAAACATGCCAATCCTCTCCTCTGGCATGAACCTCAAGAGGTTTGACCAGGCCGTCTTCCAAAATGGGGCATTCAACAAGCTTGCGAGCTTATCCTGTTCCAGTCCCAGCTGCTGTCTACTGACTGTAAGACTGCAAAACTGATCTCTGTCTCGCTCTCTCTCTCTCTCTCTCTCTCTCTCTCTCTCTCTCTCTCTCTCTCTCTTCTCTCTCTCTCTCTCTCTCTCTCTCTCTCTCTCTCTCTCTCTCTCTCCCCCTCCCCCTCTCTCTCCCTCTCTCTCTCTCTCTCTCTCTCTTTGAGAGAAAGTCTGTTTAACTCTCTCTACTTGGAAAACCACATGATCCTCTTAGAACAGAAAGCTTTCTTTCAGACAGCAGCGGGGCCAACATACTCTTTCATCTTTTGCCTTTTGTAAACAACAATCCATTAGTGAAGTCTCTTGAACATTCTTCAAAGCTCTTGCAAATGGTCTGAGGTCCTGATACGTGTAGCATGGGGCAGAGCTCCAGTATTTCAAATAAGATATGTTTTAAAGTGTTTTTATGTGACCTACTCTAACAAACCTTTCCCAATTTATCTCCCAAAAACATATCTATATACTCTATATACTCTCTCACACTATGGGGAAGTCTCCAGGTATAAGATTAATTGGGACAAGAGTGAGATTATACCACTTACGGGTGGGGATTATACTCAGTGTAAAAAAAAAGCAGTTATCTAAAGTGGCTGCAAAATGGGATTAAGTACCTTGGAGTCAAAATAGATAACGTCTTAAATAATGTACAAATTAAATTATACCCCCTTGCTGAGAAAGATCAAGGAGGACCTAAGCAGATGGACATCCCTGCCCATAACGCTGGGGGCAGGGTCAACTGCATGAAAATGATTCTGCTGCCAAGACTCCAGTATCTTTTTCAGACTTTGTCTGTGGTGTTACCCAGGAGTTTCGATCAAGCCTTGCTCTCACGGTTAAGAACATTCCTAGAGAACAGGAAGGTAGCCAGGGTCTCTATGGAAAAATTGACCTGGGGTTACAGTCTGAGCGGATTATGGATGGCGGACTTTAAAAAATATTATTGGGAGGGGAGAGGTGCCATCCTGGGTACAAATTGGTCTTCACTTGGTGGGTGAGAGCATAGAGCACAATGTCACATTATTTGAACAAATTTGGGAACCATACATGGAACACAACAGAGAGGGCCTACCACGGACCTCCACCCCCTAAAATGATAGAATGAGAAGAAGACAAAATGAACTGACCCAGTGTGTAAAACTAGAAGACATAATTTTCTTGTTTATTTTCATTGTGTGATGAAGAAATCTCTTGGTGCCTGCCACATTGACCACCGCCAGTGGGCTGATATCGCCTCAAACCGTGCATCTTGGCGCCTCACAGTTCGATGGGCAGCAACCTCCTTTGAAGAAGACCGCAGAGCCCACCTTACTGACAAAAGACAAAGGAGGAAAAACCCAACACCCAACCCCAACCAACCAATTTTCCCTTGCAACCACTGCAACCGTGTCTGCCTGTCCCGCATCGGACTTGTCAGCCACCAATGAGCCTGCAGCTGACGTGGACATTACCCCTCCATTAATCTTCGTCCACGAAGCCAAGCCAAAGAAAAATGTTGAACGTTTAGTGGGTGGGGAGGGGGGGGTGAAGGAGGGAGGAAAGGGAGGGGAGAAAAGGGGAGAAAATGACACTGTGTATATTCAAGAGGGAAATGTTTGTGTGTATTTTGGTTAATATGGTTCATAGTGTGAAAATTAAATTTTTTTTTAAAAATGACAAAAAAAAGATGTTAAAATTGATTATGTATAGAAATACTCTCAACATTGGGTTACTTTATTATAACATGTTATATATTGTGTATTGCTATCTCTTTAGTGATTTTAATGAAAGCAGTTGTAACTGAATTTTAACTCGAGTTAAAATTCCTTTGAAGGGGGAAAGTGTGACAGAATATAGATATGTTTTTGGGAGATAAATTGGAGAAGGGTTTTTAGTATAGGTCACATACAAACAGATCTTATTTTAAATACTGGAGCTCTGCTCATGCTAGACATGTAGGGGTCAACAGTCTTTGCAAAAGCTTTGGAGAGTTCACTTATGGATTGTTGTTTACAAAAAGGCAACCGATGAAAGAGCTTGTCGGAGCTGCATTCTGTCTGGAGTGGAACTTGCTGTTCGAGAAGGGTCATGTGGTTTTGCAAGCAGAGTGAATCAATCAGGCTTTATCTGTGTGTGTGTGTGTGTGTGTGTGTGTGTGTGTGTGTGTGTGTGTGTGTGTGTGTGTGTGTGTGTGTGAGAGAGAGAGAGAGAGAGAGAGAGAGAGAGAGACAGACAGACAGACAGACAGACAGAGACAGACAGAGACAGAGATTAGTTCTACTGTTTTACAGTCAGCAGCAGCAACTGGGACTGGAACAGGACAAGCTGGCAAGCTTGTGGAAAACCCCATTTGGAAGATGGGTTGTGAGTGCTTAGTTCAGTCTGGACAAAGCCGTTGTGGATCATGCAAAAGGAGAGGACTGGCTGTCTAATGTTTCACTTGGAATAAGAGAAACAAAAAGGCACTCTGTGGTGACCTGAAAGAAAGAGGTTATCATCTGGAGAACTCTGAGTGGGCAAGTTTCGTCAGCAAGACACTCGAGTGGCTGATTAAAAAGGGATCAGTTATGGGTGTCCTGGAACAACAAATCTCTCTCTCAAAACCGACAAGAACCTTATTGAGCAGTAACCATTTACCTTTCAAGCACCAAAACCTGCTGAACTTTATAAATGTTAAGTTTTGTGCACAGTATAAGAATTGCCTGCAACCAGTGAACCTGAAGAAATGAGAAGTGAGATTGGACTATTAACCAAAGAACTTTTCTGAACTTTCACATACATTACATACATGTGCGGATAGAATTAGAAGGTGGTTAAGTTAGGTTAGTTAAGTCAATAGTGATAAGCTAAAGTTTGATTCTGTTTTCATGTTTAAAGATAATTAAAAGCAACTTATGTTTAAGTAACCATTTGTCTTGGTGAATATCTATTGCTGCTGGGTTTTGGGGTCCTCTGGGCTTGTAACAATGGTCATTTAATATTGTTATTATATTAATATCAATAGTCCATCTGTACCTGAATGCCAGATCTTGCTGCATGTGGAAATTTTTGATTGTCTGAGAATCAGCACATGGAAATATCAGAAAATATTACCACTTCCACAATATGAGGACTCAAACATTACCATGAGGAGCTCCTACAGGGAGAATGATTGAGCTCAAATAATGGTGACATTCTTCCTTTCTGATAGATCTGACTCCAGCTTTTCTTCCTGATTGTCTTTGACTCATTGCGATCACAGACTTAGAAAAATACTGTTGAGGTCAGAGCAATCATTTCCACTTCACCTCTGAAACATGTAGAAAAACTCATCTCTAGATGGCCACATATCCCTTTTCCAGAAACCAGTTTCTTTTTCCTATTAGTCCACCAGGTCCTCACTGACAACCAAGCACCCATTTGCAGGTTAGATACTTTTTATTGGGAGGTAATAAAATAGAAATATAATATTACGCAAAATTGTCTTTAGTCTGTCATAAGGCAAACAAAGATTCGCGATTTGCATTGTCTGCTGCCCTTTACAGTCTGAGAAAGAGAAGCAAAAGAGAGTCCCCCAGAGTTACTGAATATCGTTGGACTCACCTCCAGTGTTCCTGCAGCCTCTGCAGCCGCAAAAGACACCAGTTCAGTTCGCAGTATTGGTAACCCGAACCCAGATGCAAACCTCTGTCTTAATGAGGAAAACTTCAGCACCCAAGATCCTTTTTGCCCTCAGCACCTTCTCAAATCCCTATTCGGATACCTGGTTGTCATAAGCCAGTGTCCAACAGCCTGCAGCCTGGGGTTATTCCTTTGACCTCAAGTCACCTGCAGCCTGTGTGGGTTCCTCGCCCGCGTCACCATGAGCTCGCTGTCTGTGTGTGTCCTACAGCTACAGAGCTCCTTGTTGGTCCATCACTGTGGTCACCATCCTATTGCTTCTCAATAGGGAGGGGGGGATGTTCTCCCCATTATTGGTGCCCGCTGCTCCCTTAGAGTATGCAACCCCTCACAGCCACTGCCAAACACAGGCGACGCCATTTTGGGACTCATCAATCCCTTATTTCTGAGAAGATTTGGCATGTTGTCGGATACTCTATTGAATCTACAGATGTGCTATGGAAAGTATAACCGCTTGGTCGCATGACAGCCTTGTTTGGGAATTCTAGTACTCATGAATGCAGAAGGAAGCAAACAAATCCAGGTCCATCACAGGCTCCAGCCTCTCATCCACTACAGAATCTATGTGATGTGCTGCCTCAAGAAAGCAGCCAACATCATCAAGGACCCTCATCACCCTGGTTACAACCTCTTCTCACTGCTGACTTCAGGAAAGTCAGCATTGCTAATTTCAAAATCACTTTCTTTTCAACGATCAGGCTCTTGACCCTCCCCTTGTTACACTAATTACGGACTGCACCGACACCACATAAGGACTGTCTGCACTTTTACAAGTCATTTTTTTTTGCATTTAGATTACTATGAGTATTTATTACCTCTCTTATAATATAATTAAATTTAATATATTGAGGCAAGTCACCACTGTAGCGAGTGGTGAAGCAACAAAACATAAGAGACACTATGAGCTGATCAGCTGACGGGTTTAATGGTGTCCTTCCAGTTGTTTAAATATACGAGATTTACGTGCTCCCCATGTCATGTGATTCCTGGAAATGTCGCGGCTCCCAGAAGCCTTTGCGTCCTTATTTCCCAGGAAACACCTGGGAACACCTGGGCCTGCGGAGACCTGCGACTCCGAAGCTACAGTGAGGTAAGTAGTGGCGTAGTCTGCCACATGACATGCCCCCCTCCAAGAAATGGAGTGAAGAGTTGATGACCCAATCCTGTTATCATGAGTAGCATTAGCCGGTAGGTGCCCCCTGTGCAGGAGCATGCCATCTGTACTGGCTGATCTAGGTCCACATGTGCCAGCTCAAGGCGATCTAGCAAGACCCATTTCTTGCTTGCCACCAATGTCTATAACAAACGTGGAGTCATCATTACCTACCACTTTGAAAGGACCTTCATATGGCCATTGCAATGGCGTCCTGTGCACATCCCTGTGCAGGAATACGTAAAGGCAGTTCTTGAGTTCAGCCAGAATGTATGAAGTCATAGACCCATGCTGGGTCGTCGGAATAGGTGCCAGTGTACCCATCTTCTCCCTCAAGTGTGTGAGTACTGAAGTTGGAGATTCCTGCTGCTGGTATGAAATCTTGGGACTGTTAGGGGAGCTCCGTTCACCATTTCTGTGGAGGACATAGCCAGACCCTCCTTCAGTGTGGAATGGATACCTAAAAGAACCCAAGGCAGTTCAATCTACCCAATCTGATCCCTTAAGATGTTCCATGAGAGCCATTTTCATATGATGGTGAAAATGTTCCATTAAGCCATTGGACATGGGATGATGCAGCTGGGTGCCCAGCAACTGTGCGATTGTGGACCATAACCCGGACGTAAACTAAGCTCCTCTGTCAGAGGAGATATGCATGGGTAGTCTGCACAAGCTGAGTTGGAGGTGTTGGAGAGCAGGACAACCTCTGGCCATCTCATGAACCTGTCTATTACCATGAAGAGGTGAGTAGTGCCCCTGGATGGGGTTAACAGGCTGATGATATCCATGTGGATATGATCAAACCTGTGCTGCATGGGTGCAAAAACCTGTAGTGGGGCTTTGGTGTGGTGCTCAACTTTCGAGGTCTGGCACTGGATGCATGTCCTTGCCTAAGCGTCGACTTGCTTGAACAGACTGTGCCACATGAATTTGTCCACCACGAGCCTTGTCATCCAAACTGTATGGTGTCAAATACCCGACATTGCCACGCAGCAGGTACAATGGGCTTCGGTTGGCCAGTGGATATATCACAAAGTAGGGAGGCATTTGCTGGACCAAAGTATATGTCCTCCAATTTCAGTCCTGAGATGGTCGTGCGATATGTGACCATTTCCTCATCTTCCTACTGAACTGCTACCAAAGCCGTGTCGTCTATTCCGAGAAGCGATGGCATATCGGTGACTAGATTGCTCTTCTCTGCGATGTGCTTTATCATAGTCGTAAACTCTGAAATGTAGGAGAGTTGTTGCTGTCATTCCAACCATGGATCTGACATCTTGGCGAAGGCAAAAATCAATTGCTTGTGAACTCTCTGCCCTCTAGGAAATAGCGGAAATTCTGTATAGCCAAGTAGAGGGGAAGGAGCTCCCTGTCAAAGGCACTGTGCTGGTCTCAAATGACAACTAAAGAAAGCCGTTGATGAGCTGCTCCAGGACTCCGCCTGTTGTAACCACTTTCAAAGCAGTTGGCACGTCAACCTGCGGGTGCATACGCATAGTGACTCTCTCCAGTGCTCCTTTGGCATTCTTGAATACGACCGTGGCCTCGTCATCCCATTTCAGTTCCTTGGGATGTCTGGACAAGAGTTTGAAAAATAGCTACATAACTGTCTGCAGTTACAAAATGATGGTAAAAGTTCATCATGCCAACTAACTCTTGAGGGCCCTTGATGGTAGAGAGCCTTGGAAATTTGCAGATGGCCTTGAAGTTGTTGCGGTGGCCGAGGAAATCAATTGACGCTAGGCCAAACTGGCAGTTGGCTAGGGTGATTACCAACCTGTTGAGATAGGCCCGGTGCTGCTGCCATGACTGGCTGATAATAAGGATGTTGTCCAAATAAATGGATACAGAATTCAGGCCCTGGGTCACTGTGTCCTTTCAGTGTTCAAATATCTGGGCTGCGCTTTTTAAAACAAAGGGTATATGAAAGAATTCAAATGGCCCACAGCAGAACCTCAGTCCCCACAGCAGTTGAGGCTTTGCAGCTTCTTCCCAAAGGCTTGTTATTGCTTGGAAATTTCCATATTGCAACAATGTCTCATGATGCTCTACTGTCCATTTTATCCAATTAAAAATTATGCATGGTGCCTTACTTAAAAAGTTACAGTGGCACCAGGTCCAGAAAGGCCGCTGTGGGCGGCTGCCATGCTGCCATCTTGGACCCAATTTTATCCAGAATTGTTTTTATTTTAACCATGGTAATTTACTCCTCCCTATCCCTGTCTTAAATCTACACCCTGAGCTCATCCACCAGTGGAAACTATGACTTCTATCATAATTATATATAGCCATTTTCAGGTGGCCATAATACCCGATTGTAAAGTCTTCTATTGTACTCCAATTCGGCTGTTGGGTGGCCACCTGAAAGTGGAGAACCCGGCCAGGAGGAGCACCTACCTAACCCTCCTCCTGTAGGTATAATCTCCGGCTCCGAGAATCCCCTGTGGCATCTGAAAGCAGAAATGGCTGCCAGAGGGCGAGCTGATGACGTCGTGAGCCATCAACTCTGCCCTGTATTATACTGCAGGTTAACGATATCAGTGGAACTGTTAAAAGATCATAGATAATCAAGGTTTTTGTGGGGTTTTTTTTACGCACAGCACACCTATATTTGTAAGTTGAACAAGAAAGTCTGCAGACGCAATATTACTTTAAAGCTTTAATTTTAACACATTAGTATTTAATGGAGGTGCTTAATGGAAGTGCGGACGTGTAGTTGAAACAAAAAAACCTGTCCACAATAATACATTCTGCGCCTAAAAGGAGCTAGGTGCTTCTCGATCGTTTGTCAGAATTAAATTTGTAATTTTTCAGAAGACTCAACCTTCCGCTTTCCTTGCCTTTGGGAGGCAAGTTTGAAATCTGAGGGGCGGGGAGGGGGAGGGGATGGGGGTGGGGGATACAAGTGGGTCACTGTTCCCCACGGAACACCTGGACACAAGATGGAACAGCCACAGCTTTCCCACAGAGGTTAAAACACATGCACACGGGAAATATGATCCTGATATTAAATACTCAATTTCACCCACTTTCCCTGGTATATGGTAAGTAAGCGCCGTGTACTGGGGGGCGAGAGGAAAAGTCTCCTCGTCAGCCGAGTATGGTTTGTCTCAAACTTCCCCTCAGGCCTAAGCTGCTGCTCTGGGCTGGAGTAAGAGGGCCGACAGCCCAGGCTGCACCCAATTGGAGCTAGACTCACTTCGATGTTCAAGGGCAAAAAAACACCTAAGTGTTACTTCCTCTAGGTGAAGGGTGGGTGCAGAGTCGGGCTTATATTTTTATTTCTCAACGAACTCGTCCAAATCTGTCCCGCCTATCTTCCTATCTAGTCGTTCTCAGCTTTCCTTTATGGGCTTTAGAACGGCTACCATTTTGTCTCCAGTCTCTCACCCATCCTTTTTGGGAGATGGCTTCAGGAGGCTTCTCAGCCTTGACGCATTACAAATGACTCGCGTGGGCGAGTCTAGGCCACAGTCCTGAGGAGCCATCGTTCGCTCGGATGTGGCTCTCCATCAGCTGGCACATTCAGGTGACAGAAAGGCATCTTCTCCCAGCTGCGTCTGCCGGTGCATTATCTGAGTCCGTGCACCTGAAAGTGGCTTATGTTTCTATAAGATCCCCTTACATCTTTCTAAATTCCAATTCCCAAGCAAATCAATCTCTCCTCATAAACTAATCCATTCATTTCCACAATAACCCGGTGAACCTCCTTTGGACTACCTCCAAAGTCAATTTATCTTCTCTCAAGTATGGAGATTGGAACTGCATGTATGCAGTACTCCAGGTGTAGCTTTACCAGTAACCCATACAGTTTTAGCAGAACTTTCCTGCTCTTAAATTCAATCCCTTTGGCCATGAAGGCCAACATTGGACCTGCTGCACCTGAAAACTAACTCTTTGTTACAGAAATACAACTAATTACTGTGGTAAGCCTTCATATATAAAATGCAATTACTTCATCTACTGAAGCACATATATTACTGAAGCATATGCATCACGGAAGTGTATATTTGTAAAACAGTTAATTAGTCATGGAAACTATCCCATTGGTGACAAAAGGCAGGCAAAGGAGGAAAAACCCAACTCCCAACCCCAACCAACCAATTTTCCCTTGCAACCGCTGCAATCGTGTCTGCCTGTCCCGCATCGGACTTGTCAGCCACAAACGAGCCTGCAGCTGACGTGGACTTTTTACCCCCTCCATAAATCTTCGTCCGCGAAGCCAAGCCAAAGAAGACAAACATTGGTTCATGGCAAAGAAAGAGACAGGAGGGATGACCAAATAATTAATGAAAGAGACAGATTTTTATGGATGCCTTAGAGGCTGAGAGGAAGGTGGAGGGGATTAAGGAGGAGAATGACACATACAAACCTGATTATATTTCCTGAGGGAGAATTACCACTTATTGGTAGTGTTAAAAAAAAACTGACTTAATATTCACATGTAAACAAATTAAGAAATGTAAACAAATGCAATACTGAGAGAGAAAAAAAAAATCAATATAGTACAAAAGTAAGAATCCTTAACTAATGTTAAGGACTCTGTAGGTGGAGGGGAAGCAGCTGTTCCTGAACATGGTGGTGCGAGTCCTGTGGCACATATACCTCTTTCCTGATTGTAGCAGCGGGCACAGAGCATATGCTGGGAGGTGTGGATCCTTGATGACTGTTGCTGCTCTCCAATGGCAGTGTTCCCTGCGGATGTTCTCAATGGTGGGGAGGGTTTTGCTAGTGATGTCCTGGAAAATCTCTCCTGTACCCTTTCCGAAGCCTGCACATCCTTCCTGTAATGGAGTGACCCAAAATCGTACACAGTGCTCCAAGTGCAGTCCATCTGACGTTTTAAATATTGATGATATTACATGCCAGTTTTCCACTGGTGGCAAAGTGATGAGAATATTTGCAAGAGGCCAGATGAAGGAATAAAGGAAGCTTGGATGTATTTAGAGAATTTTCAAGGATGAAAGAGGTAATTTATTTCATTGCCATTGGTGGGACTTTGCACTGCACAAATTGCATGTCATATTCTCTGCATTACCAAGGTGAATGCACAGTAAAATGGTTCATTAGTTTTGATCATTTGGAAGTAATGGAAGGCATTATCTACTTGTAAACATTGTTGGAATGGGGAACTTGTGGTGATACAACCACTACACTGGCCACACTCCTACCAGCCTACTGCAGGGGGCAACCACTGTATTTGCAGGTAGGCAACCTGGAAGGCTGGCCCCACCTGTCTGCTGTCAATCACTGGCCAGTATAAAGACGCGAGACAGCCCCTTTGGGGAAAGTCAGACACATGGAGCCAGGAGTATACTGAGATCTGCTATGTACAAGTTCAAGCTCATTTAAGCCTGTTGTACAGTCTGTGGACTGCGTCAGAATTCTTCGCGCAGCAGCGCTCACTGAACTCAAAATAGAATTTGAGGATAGAGAGTTGTAGAGATCTGCATCGGTAGGAAAAAATTGGTCCAGGGTAGAATATGGTAGCAAATTTATGTGAAATGAAGTTCACAAATAATGGGGGCCAGCTGGAAGGATCACAAAATATAGAGCTTCCAAAAGGATGTAAGAGATTAGTAACAGACAGGCTGAAGCAATGGCAAGTAAAATAGAGAATTACAGCCATACTTAGTGTGATGAAAATATTGGACTCGATGTTCAGTTTGGGAATAAATACAAGGCCAAGCTTGTAAAGTGTGTTGGAGTTTGATACAATGGCCGGGATGATAACTAGAATGAATGGCAAGAAAGCAAAGTTTGTACAAGTGTGTGCCCCAAATATAGTTTATTGACCTATCCCCATCTTTAATCAAACCTTTGAAAACAGAAATCACTCTCTGGAGCAACAGTGAGTATTTTGTTTAAAAATATCTGGTTGAATAAAAACAGCAAAAGGAATGATCAATGTTGGGATGAATTATTAATATTAGCATCTTCCATTGAATAATAACAATAAATACTCATGAGTGGAGTTTTATTCTACTCGGCAAGTAATTAAAAGAAATACATTCTCTACTTGACCTGTTACGAGCCCAGAGGACCCCAAAACCCAGCAGCAAAAGACATTCACTAAGACAAGTCGTTTTTAAAACAAAAGTTGCCTTTAATAAACTTTAAACATGAAACCAGAATCAAACTTTAACTTATCTCTATATTTAACTAACCCAAATTAACCCCCTTCTAATTCTAAGCGCACGTGTATGTAATGTGTGTGTAAATTTAAGAAACGTTCTTTGGTTCACAGTTCAACCTCACTTCTCCTTCCAAGTTCTCTGGATCCAGGCAATTCTTATACTGTGCACAGAATTTAACATGTATAAAGTTCACCAGGCTTTGGTGCTTGAAAGGTAAATGGTTCTTGTAGGGTTTGCAGGGAGAGATTTGTTGTTCTAGGATTTCCACAACTGAGGTACCACCATTAGTCACCTCAAGGTCTTGCTGATAAAACTTGCCCCATCAGGGTTTTCCAGATGGTAACCTCTTTCTTCAGGCTACCACCACAGAGTTCCTTTCTGTTCCACTTATTCCAAGAGAAACATCAGACAGATAGCATTTCCAGCCATGATCTGGAACTTTTGTTTCCAACCAGCTCTTCTGGGCTTGCACTGTTCAGTCTCTTTTCAGTGTCACACACTCTAGCTGAGAGTGCTTGTTAACTTGTCTCTCTTTCTCTCCAACTGAGACTGACAGAAAGCCCATGTGACTCTCTCACTTGCAAAAAAAAACCCCACCTTCTTCAACAAACAACAGGAGTTCTTCTCCTTGGTCAAGCTGTTGTCTTAGATAAACAAAACCCAGGTGTGGCCTTTTTGTGAGCACACTGTAAGTACTTTTTAACAGCCAGTTTGTCTACTCCAAGACAATGGTCTATTAATTTCATGATGTCATATCAATTAGCACCTACTTGTGAAATGTGCATAAAATTCTCCATTGTTTCTTTAAAGTTCACTGAATATGAATTCTTCAAAATTTCAAATAAGATCTGTTTTAAAATGTGTGTATGTATGTAACCTACTCTAATTTTATCAAATTATCTACTACATTACAGTATTCCCGCTTGCCGTTTACCATCCTGTGCCCAGACATGTCCGCCTTGTTCATTATGAAGGCCCCAGACTCTATTGACACCCTATTTGGGTATGCTGGCTATATTCATAGTGACCAGGGCTCAGCCTTCATGATCGATGAGCTGTGTCAGTATCTGCTGGTGAGGGGCATCATATCCAGCAGGACTACCAGTTACAACCCCTGGGGGAATGAGCAGGTTGAAAAAGAGAACGCTACAATCTAGAAGGCTTTCAAACTTGCCCTGAAGCAAAGAGAGCCTTCCACACTCGCGCAGGCAGGTTGTCCTCCCCATTGCACTCCACTCAATTCAGTCGCTACTCTGCACTGTGACCAGTGCTACTCCATCAGGGATCTGGTACCCACTGGAACCAAGGATCTGTTGCCTCAGGAGCCCCACGAGCTACCTACCTCTTTTTCCCCACCCCCACCCAGAGCCTCAGGGGACCCGGTTCAGGAGGAGAATGAACCCCTCTCTATCATCGAACGGGAGTCCCAGCCCACTACCCTTCCATCACAGGTGGACCAGGAGACTCAAGGAGCCCAAGGCCCCCTGGTGCTAAGGTGCTCCACCAGGATCTCCAGACCCTCGGACTGCCTGAATCTAAATAGTATTGTAAATATTTCTCTTCTGTCTCCATTACTGGCTTCTTTCATCTACAGACTCTTAATTCTGAAGGAAGGGGTGAATGTAGTAAACTAGGATACACTATAAGTGTCCTGTACTGACGACTGGTCCCGCCCCCCCAGCTCCTCCCCCGAGGGCCCGTATATAACCCTGGTTTCCTGCCTAAACCCTGAACCCCTCTGAAGACTGTCATGAACCCTATCTGTGTTGTAAGCTAATAAAAGCATTAGTTCTCCTTCCAGTCAAGTATGAGCTTTTATCTACACTACACCTGTCCAAACACCTCTTGCCCTGTCCAATAGTAAATCAGGAAAATCTATACACCCAGTGGTTGAAGTAAAAACACAAAATGCTGCAGAAACTCAGCTCTAGCATTTTGTGTTTTTACTCTTGCCCTATCCACTTCCTTGACACCGATGAGTCCATAGAGCCAGCCTCAGACAGTTCCACTGAGGTGTGCTTCTGGGCCCCGAGGCTTCAACTTACTCAGTCTATTGGTTAATCCGCTACTGTGTGTCCCTGCCCAGGAGGTAGCTTGAAGCTGCCTTCAAATTGAAAGCTAGGAATGAAATGGAAAATGTGTCAGTTAATAATCATAGCATCAGGTAAATTCTAACTCATTAAAGAAAGCCATTCCCATAAATCCAGAGAAAACAAACCCAGCTATCTAGTCTCTCATAACTGAAATGCTCCAATCCAGGAAACAACATGTTGAATCTCCTCTGTAACCTCCATCACAATCACATCCTTCCATGAATATGGCAACCAGAAATGCACACAATACTCCAGGTATGGCCTAACTAATGTTTTATAAAGTTGACACATGGCATCCCATTACAATCTATATTTGTTGAACATCACTTGAAAACCACTTATTATTGTGATAGATCAATAAGCTACAGCAAATTTCCCAAAATGTGTAGAGGCATGATAGTACCTGATGGGAATTGATGGGGATATGATGAAAATAAAAGGATTTGAGTGAGATTAGTTTAAAAATTAGTGCTTGATGTGTGTGTGGACTGGGCTAAAGGGACTGTTTCCATGCTGTATTCCCTAAGAGTTCATAAAACCTTTGTTTAGTGTGTACACTAATCCATCTTCATTTTGGGCAAAGTATTTTTTTATTATTGGTCGTCCTTCGGATCAAAGAAGACATGTTGTTGTGCAGTTCATCTGTGGACACGAAGGTGACTTTGCAGTCCCAGTCTGGAAGCAAAAAGTCTAGCGCAATGGGGGCACTGGAAGTTCATTTTGTAATAACTGTGGCTGCTACTGTCATGGACTTCCACCAGCTTTTGGCAACATTCGTCTTCGAAAATGGTGTAAGCTTCATCGCACAGGGCTTGCCAATGGGATCTGTCAACAGCCGCAGCTACTGGTTCTCTTGGTTGGATGCCACAGCAGCAAGGGTTTCCTTCACAGCATCTTTAAAGCACTTGCGTGAATGACCTTGAAGTCTCCTTCTGGTCTTCAGTTAACTATAGAGCAGCTAGTGAGGCATATGCTGGTCATCCATTCTGATGATGTGTCCCATCAATCACATCTGGGCTCTGGTGATCAGGGACTTAATACTGGTGGACTTCACATGACACAGTCTTGCCAACGGATGCCAAGGATGGAACGGATGGTGCACATGTGGAATTTCTCCAATTGTTTAATGTGGCATTGGTATAGAGTCCAGGTCTCACATCCATATAGGAGAGAAGGGATGACCACTGCTCTGTAGACTTTCAGCTTTGTGGAGATGCAGATGTTGTGAGGATGGAGCATGCAACCTCTCAACAGCCTGGTTGACCTGCTGATCCTGGAGTCAATTTCTTTGTCCAAAGATCCATCACTTAAGATGATGCTCACCAGGTATTTGAAGCTGTTTACATTTGTCAGCTGGGTGTCATCAACAGTGATTTTTGGTTCTATGGTGTTGGTGTTTGTCATGGACTGATGGAGTACTTCAGTCTTGTTAAGGTTGATGGTCAGGCCAAAGAGCATAGCAGCATCTGAGAATTTGTTGAGCATTAACTGTAGTCACTACCTTTGTGTGCCAAGATAAAGGGTTTCATGAATGACTGTGTAGAGGCACTTTGTCTGTGCATTCAAGGGATGAAGGTCAATGAGAGAGCTGCAGAATTGATACCTGATGTACAGACCCTCCTCCAGACCTTGGACAGCATGAGACAACATGCAAGTGAAGAACAGATTGAAGATGACTGGGGCTCGTTCGCAACCCTGCTTCACCCCATTAGAAATGGCAAATGCAGCTGATGTATCACCACTTCAGAGGACCTGTCCGGTCATCCCGTCATGGAACAGCTGAA
Source organism: Narcine bancroftii (assembly GCF_036971445.1). Taxonomy (NCBI): domain Eukaryota; kingdom Metazoa; phylum Chordata; class Chondrichthyes; order Torpediniformes; family Narcinidae; genus Narcine; species Narcine bancroftii. The sequence continues at coordinate 360,595,079 of NC_091470.1, read as the reverse complement.
TAATTTTTATGAATTTCCTTGGGCATCCATAACAACACAGGATGATCCAGAGAGCCTCTCTATTTACAGTATCAAATGCCTTTATCAGGTCAATGAAGACAGAGTAAAGAGGCTTGTTCTGCTCAATGCTCTTCCCTTGAACTTGTCTCACGGCAACTATCATGTCCACTGTACTCTGCTCTGGCCGAAAGCCACACTGAGCCTCCGGGAGATTTCTTTCTGAGACAGTGACAAGTCTGTTCAGGAGGATGCAAGCAAAATCTTGCCTGCGATGGATAGCAGTGAGATACTCCTGTAGTCTCTGTAGTTTGATTTACTTCCCTTATTTTGGTAGAGAGTCACAATGAGGGCATCGCTGAAGTCGTCAAGCATCTCCTCTGTGATCCCAATGTCTTTCAGGATATCTTGGAATGCCTGTAATGCATTTAGGCTTAGAGTTTTGTAGATCTTAGCAGGAATACTATCCTGCCATGTTGCTTTATTTGAATTCATCTCTGAGATCGCTTTATTGATGTCATCAGTAGAGGGCGACAGGTCTAGGTCATCCATGACTGGCTGCTGAGGGGTGCGTTGTAAGACATCAGGATCAACTGTGGATGAGTTAGTTGGAAAAGTATTCAGCCCAGCGGTTTTTCAGTCCTTCCTAGTCTTTGATCAGGCTCAACCTGTCTGATGACAGCAAGAGCGAGCATCCTGATTTAGAAGGACTGTAAACTGACTTTATGGTACTGAAAAACTCTGGTGTCATGCATGTCTGCATAGTGTTCCACCTGCTCAGCCTTTCTCTGCCAGCACGTCCCTTATTTCTCGCAGTTCCGCCTGTACTTTAGACTGCATATGTTTAAACTTGTCCTTCTTTGAGACAGATGATGGGTCATTTTGCCAGTCTGCATATGCCTTGGCCCTAAGGGCTGATGAAATAGTTTCATGGTTTTCATCAAACCAATCTTGATGCATTCAGGTTTTCATTCCAAGTATAGTTATGCAATCTGTGTGACATCTTTGGACTACTTCCACTTTTCAGAACAGGTTGCCACAAGCAGTGAATTGCTGGAGTTTTTCGTTAAGTATATCTTGAAAACGTTGGACTCGACCTGGATCTTGCAGTCTGCCGATGTTGAATGTCACTCTGACAGTCTTTGATTGTTTACGATGCAAATTGGGCTAGGTGCATGTTGAGGACCGACCGAGCCAGCCTGTGATCTGTCCTCTCATGACCCAGGTGATAGTGATGTCTTGAAGGTTATGCTGGCATAATATGACAGTCAGATAGGTGCCAGTGTTTGGACCTAGGATGCATCCAAGTTGTTTTGCACTTGTTTGCAAGTCTGAACATCATGTTGGTGATCCTCACTTACTCAGAAGCAGCAGGCCATTACTGTTTGGTGTTCCCAGTCCATGTCTCCCAAGGACTCAGTTGCAGTTGTCACTATCTATCCCCACCCTCACGTTGAAGTCGCCCAAGATGATGAGTTTGTCGGTGTAAGGGGTTGTCCAAATAATGTGGTGCAGGTCCTTGTAGGAACTTTCCTTGTCTTCATCTGAACTCATGAGAGGAAAGTAGAACTTCAGGATATGTTCATTGATTCCAGTGGGTAGGGGAGGGACGTTCTTCTGCAGAGCAGTTTTGATTGCAAAACCTACTCCGTGGATCCTGTTGTCAATCTTTGGTTTTCCTTTCCAAAAGAACGTATATCCACAAACTGCTTCCTGTAATGATCCTGGTCAACAAGCCTGGTCTCACTGGGTGCAGAGATGTCAATGCAATAACAGCAAAGTTCAGCTGCTATGTGCTGTTCAACTTTCAGGCCTTGCCACCTTGTCTCTATCCAGCAAGGTATGGACATTCCAGGCTCCAAATATTAGTTTTCTTTGATTTATTTTTCTTGTATGTCGACTCCTAAAGAGATAATCTGCAAACTGTGGTTAGCTTGCCAGATGCAGTTGTGGGGCAAGCAATGTTTGGGCTACCTTTTCTAACCCTCTCTCTCATGTGAGGGTGGGCAGTGCTGTCCTAGAAAGGAATGCTCAGTCACCCTGGATGCTACCGGACATCTCTGCTGCCCCAGGTACAGAGACGAATGACCTCTGGTTCAAAGGCTGACTACATGCAGGTTTGTGACTACAACTGCCAGTGGTCATCTCCACCTGTTGCTTTACCATTCTTCCATTGCTGCAGGACTTGATGAGTTGGGTTAATTGAGATGAATCACACAACAGAAACCTGTGACTAATGGAGTTTTAAGTGGAACAGCCATTGCATAGGGGCAATCCCACTCTCTTGGCAGAAGAGACCTTGATGCAGTGGCACAGAGAACCGTTACGGCTGGAGACCTCTCTTGCTGTATTGGATGACCAAGATGTGTAAGTGTCTTGGCATGCTCTTAGCACTCCACAACACCTGTTGGGCCTGCCTTCTTCACCAATGGACCATTAATCAGTCTTTTCCACTCAATCCGCGAGGACCAGACTTCACAGGTTGGGATAGACAAATCCCCTACCTCATCAAGGCTACCCTCACCTGGCTTAGCCCATCTGCCAAGATGGTTTTCTGGGATGTGGCTGCTGCGTGTGGTACAGCTACTTGAAGCCACAGGTGAGAGCTGAGCGTCAGGTAGGAACCTAAGGTGGACGAGCTGCCTGAAAAGGGCACAACAGGCCCCCCTCTACCCCTCCCTAGGCAAAATATTTCATAATACTGACAACACAAGTCCAAAGAGACTTAGAACTTTTTGTAGATGGATAATTAAAATGTTCTGGACAGTGAAAATAAATAATCAAAAGAGTAATATAATTACAATGACACATAAAAGCCTATTTATATGTAATTGTCTAGAGATCATAAAAACCTCTAACTCGTCTATTGTTTTCCATTGCTACTGGCTCAAATGTTAATCTGAGACTGACAAAAAAATTTAGACATACATACAGAACAGTAACAGAGCCTTCCAGCCCATGAGCCTGCACCACCCAATTACCTTACAACCTCCATACATTATTGAAGGGTGGGAGGAAACTGGAGAACCCAGAGGAAACCCACACAGACATGGGGAAAACATGAAAACTCCTTACAGGCAGCACCAAATTAAAACTCAGGTTGCAGGATCTCTAACAGCATTATGCTGTAGCAGTGTGGCACTAACCACGATGGGCGAATAGCCCAACGCTGTTACAGTGCCAGTGGCCCAAGTTCTAATCCAGTGGTGGCTGTAAGGAGTTTGCATGTTCTCCCCATGCCAGTATGGGTTTTCTCCAGGTGCTCCGGTTTCCTCCCACCCTTCAAAAACGTACAGGGGTTTAGGTTAATTGGGGAATTTGGGCGGCACGGGCTCGTGGGTCGGAAGAACTGTTACCATGCTATATGTCAAAATGTAAAATTAAAGAATGTGAATTTAAGTCACAGATTATCTTGAAGAGTGCAATATCAGTGAAGGGCTGAATAGCTCACTCTTCTACTTCTACTTCTATTTCTAGAAGGATAGGAATCCTCGGTCTTTCTTCCTGAGCTCAATGAATTGAGATCAACATGCACAGTGAATAGAAATTTACAACAGGGAAACAGATCCTTTGGCCCACCTTGATTATGCCACCAAGTTGTCAAGCTAAGCTAGCTCCATTTGCCTGCATTTGGTCCATATCTTTCATAACTGTTCCTATTCATGTATATTTTAAATGTTGCAATTGCATTTGCCTCGACCACTTCTTCTGGCAGCATGTTCCATGTACCCACTTCCCTCTGTGTGGAAAAGGCAACCCTTGAGTCTGTTTTGCACCTTTCCTCTGACTTTAAGATTTATGGAGGGGGTAAAAAAATCTTCGTCCGCGAAGCCAAGCCAAAGAAATGTAAGACCTCAAAGGAAAAAGACTATGACTATTTACCTATCTATGCCCTCATTATTTTATATACAAGGTATGCCCTGAGCCTCCTATGCTCTAGGGAGAAAAATTCCAGCCTATCTTTCTAATTCTAGCCTGTCACTTCCATTAACATTCTTGTGAAACTTTTCTGCAACCTTTCCTGTTTCAAGACAGCTTTCCTATTGCAGAACTTTATGCAATCCTCAGTTTTGAAATTTCCCAAAGTGAAATTACTATTGCCAAATAAACGTTTGTTTTTTTTTTAATAGTGAATGTTCTTTGGGTCAATGATATGGCATTGACATTATTTTCAAAAACTTTATATCACTGTTAAATTGTGTATCTGAGGATTTTGTAAGATTGCATTTATCTTATATCACCAATAATTATCTCCACTTTAAAATATTTAGATTTTTAAAAATTTTGAATTTTACTTTATCAAATTAAATAAATTAATATTCTTCTGAACAATCCTGCATTTAAATGCAATTATTCTATTTATGTATTTTATATATCTGAAAGATAGAAAAAATGATCAACTCAGTACAGGCCCTTCAGCCCACAATGTTGTGCCAACCAATGTAAACCTACTCCACAACTATCTAATTTTTTCCTTCCTCACCCAGAATCCTCTATTTTTCTCAAATCCATGTATATGCCTGTCTGAGAGTCTTTCCATCCCCAGCAATGCATTCCAGGCACCCACCACTCTCTGGGTAAAATACTTACCTCTGGCATCTCCCCTAAATGTTCCTTCACTCACTTTAAACAAATGTCCTCTGGTATTTGCTACTGTCACTCCAGGAAAAAGGCTGATCACCCTATCTAAGCCCCTCATAATCTTATATATTTTGATTGTCACCTCTCATTCTTCATTGCTTCAGAGAAAAGTTCTAGCTCTGTCAACCTTGCATCATAAGACAATATCTATTCAAAATATTTAGTTTATTAATAGCAGCCCCAAGTTTCATAACATTTGATTGAAGTAAGTGCTAATTGATCACTGATAAACAAAGTGGCGTGTAATATATATATATCACTGATTGAACAGGACATCTTGAATAATATTATTAGCGCCACATTTTTTTGTGGCCTCCACGGATTGTGGTTGACCATGGGTACTGCACCTCTTGTAGTCACTGAAGCGAAGTTGGAGTAGCTTCTCCATGGTGCAAGTCAGGAGAGGGTTGATATGGAGATCTGTCTATTGCCCATTCAGTGGGACCCCCACCCCCATGCTAATCATAGGTCCAAAGGAACGACAAAAGTTGATACAGTTTGGTGCCAGCAGGAGTGGCCGTGCCAGTGCTGAGTTCAGCAGTCAGCTGCCTTTGGGACTCTGACTCCAGATTTTTCCTCGGGGTTTACTCCCAAAGCCATAGCCACAAGGCAGTGGAGGTTTGCAATTGCAGTTTTCCCTCTCCTAGATGACTTACCATCCATGGCTTACAAGCCACATCTGCCCGAAGCAACTGGTTTCAAGGCCAGTGGACTCCCTTTGTCAGTGAGAACAGCTCCGTCGGGCATAAGAATTGTGGCACACATGAAGCCAGCAGTTTAACTTGGTTGTCAGAGGCTGTTTGAGACCCACACCATGATGAGCATTTGTGTAGCAGTGGCATCACAGCAAGGAATAAAAATTGTGATGTAAATCATCACCCAATTTGTTCAGAAACCCAAAAGAAAATCTGGAAGGAAAATCTTCTATTCCAAGTAGAAAACAAAAGGATGCTACAGGAAATGCTGGAAGTACCCGCCTGGCAAAAAACAAATCGAGAAATTTAAAATAAATCTGAAATAGCTGTCATAAGCAAAATTTCTCCCAATTCCAAATCTTTTTGTCTTCATCTCTGTGGTTTGATGATCTTCTCCACTTGGTCATGGAGGGAAAGACTGATGGTAATGCAGATAGAAGGGCAATCTGCAGATTAATTACTGTTGAACACCCAATGGCACAAGGACACTTTCTCCCCCTCTGCCATCAGATTCCTGAATGGACAATGAACCACAGACACTAACTCACTTTCTCTTTTTTTTGCACCAATTTTATAACAATATTTGCATCGTAATACTGCCACAAAACAACGAATTTTGTGACATGTAAATTCCAATTCTTTTCTTTGAGCGTTCAAACATTTGTTTTCCAGAGTGCAGAAGTGATCGAGTGCTGCATTGTTGAAAGTACAAACCAAGGCTTCATCTGCTCTTTCAGGTGAATGCAAACATCCCTAAGGTTACGTATATTTCAGTAAAGAGAAATGGAGCTACCTCTATACCCTGGGAAAACTGATTCCTCAATCAGCATTTACTAAAGACAGATAACCAGTCATTTTGACATTTCTCTATGTCAAGGTAGGTGGTGTGCAAATTGTCTGGCACATTGGATACATAACAGTAGTACTGTTACTGCCTATGAAGTACTTTAGGATGTTCTGAAAGGGAATGTGACAGATGCTGCGTAAATCCAAATTTACTTTTTTCTGATGGTAGATAGAAACATATACAGTACTTCAAGTTAAATTTTCATCTGATTGTACAAGTACAATCTGACAAAACAGCATTTTCTGGACCTTGGTGCAAAACATACAGACACACACAACCAAACAAACAATGCATATGGAGGACGTTTATTTCATCTACACAAATAAATAAATATATATTGTTTCATGAATATGAGATTGTTAGTCTGAGCAGTTCCTTTGGTTGCTCAGCATTCTCATTGCCTGTGGTACGAAGCTGTTCCTCATCCTGTGGTGCTAGCTCTGATCCTCCTGGATCTCTTCCCCGAAAGATGCTGTGTGCAGGGTGGAAGGGGTCTTGAATTATTTTGCGTGTCCTCTTCAGGCCATGATCCCAATAGATCACGTTGATTGGGGGTGGGGGGGGGGAGTGGCAGGATGGAGACTCAAGTGATCCTCTCATGGTCCTGTGAATTGACCCCTGATCTATTTCTCTGCAGCAATTGCAGCTGGCCAGGACGTTCTCAATAGAGCTCCTATAGAAGGTTAGCTGGTAGCCTTGCCTACTTCAAATTCTCAGGAGGTGCAGTCGCTTCCTGACAAATGAGGAGATGTTGAGTGTCCACCAACAATAGGTCACTAATTAAGTGAACTCCAAGGAACTTAGTGATCTCCACTCTTTTTACCTCTTCCTTATCCTTATTCAGAAAATAGTGTCTTGGAGAGGTGGGTGTGAAATGGATAAAAAATGTGGGAGAATTTGGTAAGATTTAGAGTAGGTTTACATACATACACACATTTTAAAACAGATCTCATTTGAAATATTGAAGAATTCATATTCAGTAACATTGCAGGATCTTTGGAGACTTTTATGCACATTTCACAAGTAGGTGCTAATTGAAATGAAACACCATTGTTTGTAGGAGTTAAACTGGCTGTTAAAAAGTACTTACAGTGTGCTCACAGAAAGGTTACTCCTGGGTTTTGTTTATCTAAGACAACAACTTGATTGCAACCAGAGAACTTGGAAGAAGGAGAAGTGAGATTGAACTGTGAACCAAAGAACTTTTCTTAAATTTACACACACATCTTAGAATTAGAAGGGGGTTAATTTGGGTTAGTTAAGTATAGAGATAAGTTAAAGTATGATTCTGTTTTCATGTTTAAAGATAATTAAAAACAACTTTTCTTAAGTGACTAGTTGTCTTGGTGAATGACTATTGCTGATGGGTTTTTGGGGCCTTTGGGCTCGTAACATTACTTATTGATGACCGAGAGAAAGTAAGTGTTCCCGTTCGTGGAGAGGAGAGATCCCTTAAAATCGATGCTGACCCATTCAAAGGGCCTGGATGATTTAATCAGGTGCGCTTTCGCAGGATGAAAAAAAGCGTGGCTTGCACTCACTGGAGACATCTTCTATTGAGTAGGGCAAATTTTGGGACATGACAAAAAGAGCCATGCAAATGATCCCTGGATGACAGAGCTCATTGTGTATGGTCCGCAGTTCACCGATGTGTGCGGAGGCACAGCATCCCCTGGACAAGGCATCTGGAGGGCCGTTAAGGGGCCCTGGCTGGTAGGCAATGTCAAAACTGTAGGTAGAGAGTTCGATCCTCCACCTAGCAATTTTGTCATTCTTGATTTTACCCCTCTTAGCGTTTCTGAACATGAATGTAACAGAGCGTTGGTCCACGAGGAGCGTAATGATGGAGCTGAATTTAAAATCAGGCTGCTGCAAGATGGCCGCCGAGCATTTTCGCACCATTTCTGTAGGCAGTGGGTTGCGCAACAGGCAATCTCAGGCGAGTCCGGCGCAGACGACTTGGGACTGGAATCGGATCCAGGAGCGGTACAGGCCATGGACTTCCCGGGACCTTCCTTCGCGCAGCAGACCCTCGCCCAATGTCCATTCTTCCCATAGCTGGAGTCTGCTGAGTCTTCGGCCAGGCAGCAGGCACGAGGGGGCTGTCCCTTGCCGCAGCCAAAGCACTCCCAGGTTCGGGAAGTGGCAGCCGTTAGAGCGGGGGCTGCCGTAGTAGGGGCAGCTGGTCCTTGGAAGAGCTCACCCGAGAGTGCAAGTTCGCTGGCCTCCAGGTCGTCATTCTCAAGACTGGCCTATTCTAGTGATTTGGCCAGCTTGACGTGGCTAGCAAGGTCCTTCCTTCCTGATTCAAGCAGTCGTTATCTTACGTACCTCAAGTGGACCCCTGTGACCAGGGTGTCCTGGATCTGTTCATCTTCCTGGATGTGGCCTGAAGCAGTCTCATAGCTGCACCTCTTAGACAGTGTCTGCAGATTCAGCAGGTAGTCATCAATCGACTCCCCGAGCCATTGGCAGCGTAGGGCGAGCCAGTGCCTCACTAGGACCTCGTTCAGAGCCTTAATGTAGCGGGCCTTATGTCAAGAAGTGTCAGATGACTGCGTACCTTTTGTCCCTACCCCTGAGATGAGCGCTGACCTCCGGAGCTCGTCTGGATGGAAGATGTCCCTGGTTGTGTTCAGGTAGGCCTGGAAGGATACTGGGCTTCAGCAACACCTCCATTGTTGTTCATAAGCTAATAAAATTATAAGGTAGATAAAAGCTCACACTTGACTGGAGAGAGAACTAATGCTTTTATTAGCTTACAACACAGGTCAGGTTCGTGAACAAGCTACAGAGGGGTTCAGGGGTTAGACAGGAAACCAGGGTTATATATGGGCCTCTGGGGGGAGGAGCTGGGAGGCGGGACCAGTCATCAGTACAGGTCACTAGAGCAGGGATGTGAATTCACAGTGAACACTGCTCTGATATGAGTGTCTTGAATGAATGCTGTAACTTCTCCAAGCATTCTTTGACTCTTCCGAGCAGAATTTAACCCGGTTCATTCCAGTCATGACATCTTTAATTGATAGTAACAGTTTAAAAAGGCCATAATGCACAATATATATCGGACGGGACTGAGTAAACATGGTGCCGAAGTTGAGCATTGAAATGCCTTTCAGAGAAAGGATTTACTGGGACATGAAACTTCATGCATGAAACCTGAAGCATCCTACTGACTTCCAGTCATTCCCCATGACAAAGCCATTGGTTTTTGCCTAATTCAAAGCAAATAGCAAACATAATAAATTCACAATCATTGGTTTTACTCAGGATTGGTGAAGATACCTTTTGTTTTAGATTCTTTTTCTGCTAATGTGGGTAGAGTATTGACAGTTAATTGTAAGATATTTTCTGAAACTTGGACGTTGATGAATGTTTATGCACCAAATTAAGATGATGAAGTATTTGTTACTGATGCCTTTTTAAATTTGAATCAATCGAATTAAAATGTTTTGATAGGAGGGGATTTCAATTGCTGTTTAGATCCATTGTTGGACAGATCTCCAAAAACTGTAAAGAGAACTAAAATGGCACAAAGAATAATTGAGATGATGAGAGATTTGAATTTGGTTGAAGTGTGGAGGAAATTGAATCCAACTGAAAAAGATTTTTCTTTTTATTCTGCTTGACCTAATTCCTTTTCTAGAATTGATTTATTTTTAGCTTAAGCGCAGTTGCAGGGTAGGTTTATTCATGCTGAATATAAAAGTAGAACGTTGTCTGATCATTCTCTATTGTTAGTTTCTTGTCTGGGTGCCGAGGTGGTAGAGACTGCCTATCATGGAGGTTTAATGAAATGTTGGGACTGATTTTGTTATGTATATAAGAGATCAAATTGGTTTTTATTTACAAATGGATGAAAGTTCAGTACAGAGTACATTTGTTTTATGGGATGCTTTGAAAGCATATTTAAGAGGTCAGATTATTAGTTATACAGCTAAGGTTAAAAAGCAATATTTACTAGAGAGTCAAATTTTGGAAAAAGAAATTGAAGTGTTAGAGAAAGAGTTTCAGAAAAATTTTATTGAAGATAATAAGATACAATTATCTAAATTAAAATTACATTATAATACTTTGCAAACTTAAGTATGAGAAAATGATTCAGCGATCGAAACAACATTATTATGAATTGGGTGAAAGAGAGCATAAAGTTTTAGCTTGGCAATTGAAAACTGAACAAGCATCGAGAATGATTAATGCAATTAGGAAGAATTCAGAGATTACATATAAACCAAAGGAAATTAATGAGGAATTTTTAAAATTCTACCAAGATCTGTATACATCAGAGGGTATTCAAGATAAAGATCAGATTGATTTTTTAAATCTAATTTAAATTTGCCATCATTAAAGATCTTGATAGTACATTTACAGATTTAGATCTTAAGGAAACATTGCAATCGATGCCTGGAGAGAAGTCCCCTGGAGAAGATGGGTTTACAACAGAGTTTTATAAAGGATTTAATGATTTATTGTTTCCAATAATCATAGAAGTTTTGAAACAAGCAACTGAAACTGGTTCATTTCCAGAACCTGTTTCAAGGGAATTGATAACTGTTATTTCAAATCCTTTAAAAGTGGCTTCATATAGATCAATATCTTTATTAAATGTGAATTATAAGATTGTGGCAAAAGTATTAGCTTAATAGATTAGCAAATTTTTAACAAAATTAGTGCATGTTGATCAAGCAGGTTTTATTAAAGGTAGATACTCTGCAGATAATATTGTTAAAATTGATCTCAATAGTAAATGCTGCAAGACAACAGGCTAGTAGCATTGGATGCTGAAAAAGCATTTGACCGGGTTGAATGGAATTTCTTGTTTAAAGTGTTATAAAAATTAAATTTTGGTCCATTTTTTATTGGTTGGATCAAATCCTTATATACCAGTCCTTCAGCAAGAGTGATGATGAAAGGACAGATCTCAAGGGCATTTAATTTGTCTCGTAGGGATGTCCTCTTTCTCCAGCTATATTTGCTTTGGTAATAGAACCTCTGGCCCAAGCTATAAGGCAAGATCCTGGTATTAAAGGAATTACAAATAGGAGAATAAGAGTATAAAAATAATTTGTTTGCAGATGATGTATTGATATATTTAACATATCCTAAAGATTTGTTAGAATTTTGCAAAATTTGTTAAATCGATATGGTATGTTTTCAGGTTATAAAGTTAATTGGGGAAAAAGTGAGATATTATCTATATCAGATGAAGATTATATAGAGTGTAGACAAATTACTAAGTTTAGATGGTCTAATAAAGTTAAATATTTATGAGTTGTAGTGAATAGAGAATATCAAGATTTATACAATTTAAATTATATACCATTGTTAAATAAAATCAAAGCTGATTTATGTAGATGGAAAGATTTACTGTTGACATGAATTGTATAAAAATAAATATTTATCCCTGAACACAATATCTTTTTCAATCTATTCCAAGCGTAATACCAAATAATTTTTTTAAAGGAATTAAATAAAGTGATTTGATTATTTTTGTGGAAAGGTAAATTGTCAAGAGTTTCTACGCAAAAATTAACATGGCAACATGAATGGGGTGGACTTCAATTACCACATTTTCAAAATTATTATGAGGTGGCACAAATGAAATTTATTAATAGGTTATTTGATACTGAACAATCACCTATGTAGGCAAAAGTTGAATTGGATCAGATTTCTGAAAATAACATTAGTCATTTTATTTATAAACGGAGCCCTCAACTGTTACAAAAATATAAATTACCTGTATTGCGGCACATAATGGATATTTGGTATAAGCGAAATCAACTTATAGGTTCTAAAAGAAAAATTTCTATAAAATCACCAATATATCAAAATAAATTAATCCCTTTTTCTTTAAATAATCCTTCTTTGAAAAATTGGGAAATGAAAGGAATTAATATGATACAGGATTGTTTTGAGGCAGGTAGATTTTCTACATTTAATAGATTATGAGAGAACTTTGGTATTTCATCAAATTCATTTTTGCTTATTATGAAGTTAGGGATTTTTTACAAATAAATTTTGGACGGGATTTGTTTTTGCCAGGCTAAACGAAATTTAAGATGTTAATTGCAGATAAAGGAAATAAGGGGTTTATTTCAGACATGAATAGGTTGTTGCAGGAAAAAATGGATAAAGTTGACATATATAAAATAAAGGAGAAATGGGAGAAGGATTTAAATATTGTTTTGTCCTGGGAAGAGTGGCCAAATATGTGTACTGATAGTGTTACAAAATTACTTAATGTGAGGTATAGTGTGGTCAATTATAATTTTATACATCAATTGTATTTAACTCTTGAAAAGTTGAAGAAATATGGATTTAGTTTGTCAGATTTGTGTTTTAGATCCGGGGAGCAGATAGGTACTTTAATGCATTCTGTTTGGTAGTGTGGAAAAGTTAAACCTTTTTGGGAGAAAATTATAAAGTTTTTGAGAAATTTGTTTAAAATTGATTTGCGATTGGATCCAATGATGTGTTTATTAGGATATATGAATGCATTAATGAAAGGTTACAGATGGACAAATCGTATTTGGGTTTTGTACGATTAGGGTTAGCAGTAGTGAGAAAATGTATAGCTGTTACATAGAAAAATGATGTAGAGTTGAATATACAAAGATGGCATAATAAATTACAATCGTGTATATATTTGGAAAAAAATAACTTATAATTTGCAAAATTATTCTTTTTTTTGTTAAAATGTGGAGTTTATATTTAGAATATATGGCTATAGATCTTAAGTAGATGATCTGTACAGAGTTGGCATACCAAGCAGTTAGTATTTAATACCCAAATTTATTTTGTGTGTTTAAGGCTGGGGGGGGTGGGAGGGGGGGTAGGGGTGGAGGGGGAGGAGGAGGGGAGGTGGGGAGGGGATAGTTTAGATGAGGGGAGGGGGGAAGGGGAGTTTTTTTTGTTTATTTCATTTTACATATATGTTATGTTTATAATTTTGTAAAAGTCTTAAATAAAATTCCAAAAAAGGGTGAAGATAAAGAACAGAGAGTGCACGGAACTCTGGTTGTCAAAATCAATGCTGCTAATTAACATACCTATGATCCTCATTGAAAAAGTAATGTAAATTAAAGTTGGAATGAACCATATCATTAGGAATTGGCAGGCATATCATTTTGATAATTAAAAAAAGAATTCCATTTTGTCTGACCTTCATTTTAGGGCCATTTGTCCTGTCTCTGGGGAATGGAGGGGCAACAGGGCAGGGGGCCTTCTTCAAAGGCTTCCATGCACCTGTGAGTCGGGGACCTCTCCCTTCTCAGCAGGATGGGGGACAAGGACCTCTCCCTGCCCAGTGGGACAGGGCTGGGGGACGTGATCTCTCCCTGCCCAGCGGGATGGTGGAACAGGGCCAAGGACGACGACTTTTCCCTGCCCAGCAGGACGGGGCTGAGGCCTCTCTCTGTCTGGTGGGATGAGGGACGCGACCTCTCCCAGCCCAGTGGGATGGTGACCTATCCCTGCTCAGCAAGACTGGGGATGGCGACATCTCCCTGCCCAGCAGGACGGGGCTGAGGCCTCTCTCTGTCTGGCGGGATGAGGGACGCGACCTCTCCCAGCCCAGTGGGATGGTGACCTATCCCTGCTCAGCAAGACTGGGATGGAGACGTCTCCCTGCCCAGCGGGATGGGGGACGGGGCCAGGGGACAGTGACTTCTCCCTGCCAGGAGGATGGGGACACGACCTCCCCCTGCCCAGTGGGATGGGGCCAAGGGATAGCAACCTCTCCCTGCCCAGCAGGAAGGGGGACTGGCCCACTGTTTTAACATTTTCTTGCAATTGGCAGGGTCAGCAAAAAAGGTTGCACATTAAACTAATAGTTGGATTTATATAATATTAAACTAAATCAGTGATTTCTCTTCAAATAGTACAACCAAAGGTGATAGTGATGGTTTGAACTTTAATATATCTACATTTTTAATCATCATTATATGTTATTCTGCACAATCAAGTTTTATTCATAAATGAAAGCCTAATTTGTTCTTTCGCTGAAGGGATATTTGGTCTTATTATTTGTGCAACAGTTGTAGCAAATATGTAATATATAAATGGCTTTGAATGAAATCTCAGCAAAACGAAAAGGAGAAGTCCAACACATGTTTTGCAAATTAAGTTGTAAAATCGCAATGCATATGATTTGGGATCCATCTGCTCTAATCCTATTTACCAACACAGTGCCGAAACAATCTGCTGGTGGAACTCTGCGGATCAAGCAGCATCAGTGGGAGAAAAAGAAAGGACAATGTTTTGTGTTGGAATCCTTCATCAAGACAATGATTTTTCTCCCACTAATGCTTCATACCTGCTGAGTTTCTCGAGCAGATTGTTTGTTTTTTTGCTCCAGATTCCAGCATCTGCTGTCTCTTGGATCGACCAACATTTAGCTCTTGCTTTGCTTTGTCCAGATCTTTTTTAAAGGTTGTGAGAGCACCTACCCCAGGCAGCATGTTCCTGATTCCAACCATCCTGCCGATAAAACAAAATTTCCCTCAGATCCCCTCTAAACCTTTCATCCTTACCTTAAAACTATACCCTCTTGGTTTGCACTCCTCTGTTCTGGAGAAAAGTTCCTCCCCTTCATCAGATGCCCTGCATAATTCGCTCAAGAACCATCAATCTCCTTCTCCTTCATCCTATGGAAAACACAACCAGCCTATCCAGTTTCCAAGTGAGAACACAGAGATGCTGGAGATACTCAGCTGGTCTCACAGCGTCCATAGGAGTTAAATATATATATTACAGACATTTTAGGCCTGAGCCCTTCTTCGAGGAACAAGCAAAGGACAGGAAGGTGTCAGAATAAAGGCTGAAGACTGGCAGACCAACAAAAGACATTAATTGGATATGATAAGAGGAGAGGTGAGAATTGATTTTTGCTTTGTGAGAGGATACAGGGGAAAAAGGGGAGAGAGATAGGCAGAGCAGGAGGATAGGTGACAGGAGGAAGAAGGGGGGTGGTTTAAAGAAAGCCGGAGAAGTTGATGTTAAAGCTATCCGGTTGGAGGGTGCCCAGGTGCAAGATGAGGTGTTGTTCTTCCAATTTGCAGGTGGCCTCAGTCTGGCAGTGCATGAGACCAAGGGTGGACATGTCAGCAAGGGAATGGGACAGGGAATTGAAATGGGTGGTGTTAGGTCTGCTTTGTTCATGAATGAGTGAGACAAACACCAGGCTGAGTCGAAATCAGGGTTCTTTGTTCTTTATTACCGGATTGTAACACTTGCGACTAACCATGTTAGTCGGAGAATGCATTCTGCCGTTATCAGCAAAATGGTGATTTTTTATACCCTTGGATATGTGCTTAGAACATCATCATATCATTACTTGTCCAATGACTAAAACTGTTGCTATCCTTTCCCTGCTAGCTTCCTGCCTCTCAATCCATCAATGTCTCTCTTATCTTGTAAGTACAAGGATGCATTCACATCTTGTTACAGCCCTGCACATTCCCATCTCATGATGTTTTACCTAACAGGAGTACAAGGACACCTCCCCTTCTTGTTACAGCCCTGTACAGGGTAACTCCTTACACATTCCCATCTCATGATGTTTTACCTTACAGTGGCCACTGGGAGATCCACACTATTGCGACGGACAGAGGCAAGGTGTCATTATCCTCCCCAGAACCAAACCGCCCCATTTCCTCTGGATCCACAGTAGTAAAACACAAATGTCTTGCAGACAACATGGGTGAAGTAAAAACAGAATGCTCGAGAAATGCTTTGAGAGATTGTCAATGTCCTCAATGAACACCTACCAAAGCAAAGGACTGTGCCCACAGCAATTCACCTATTGTCACAATTGCTCCACAGCAGACACAGTATCACTGGCTCTCTACTCAGCTCTGGATCACCTTGAAACTCATACATATGGCTGCTCTTCCACTATAGCTCAGCCTTCAACACCATTATTCTCAGTCCTGGTCAACGAGGAAAAACTGGACCTCTGCAATTGAATCCTTGGCAGATGAATTCAGGCGACTCGACCCACTCATCTTTGAGGGTAATGTTGCCGAGAACTGGCATATATTCGAACAAGAGTATGATATATTTATCACAGCAGCATATAGTGACAAGCCTGCCTGCACCAGAGCATACATTTTATTAAATTTGGCGGGTCCAAAAGCCATAGAGAGGGAGAGATAATTCATTTATGTAAGTGAAGTGCATGAAGGGGAGCTGATTCTCAGTCCAGCAGAATTGAGAGAGACCCTGAGTGCTTGAAAAATAAATTTAGAGAAATGTGCAATCCACAGATGAATATCGCGATGGAAAGGCACAAATTTAATACAAGAGATCAAAAGCCTAGTGAATCAATCAATTCATATGTCAGCAATTTAAAGATAAGAGCAACCTTGGAACGCTCTGCGAGGAACTAATCAGAGACAGGCTGGTCTATGGCATTTATAATGACAGCATGAGGAAGGTGCTTCTGCGCGACAGTGACTTAACACTAGTGAAGGCCATCTCTACCTGTCTGATTTATAAAATGACTGAGGAGAATAGCAAGAAGTTAGCCTCTCCACAGCTGCCTACCACGAGCGTTGATGCAGTCCATTCAGGATCTGCAAAGAAACAATGGCTGGAGACCCAGAGGAAGAGCCAGCCAGATCAAACCACATCATCGTCCATTACAAAGCCCACAACTGTGGAGGTGACCATGCAGCAAGAAAGGAAATGTATCCAGCTTTCAGCCAGCAGTGTCGTGCCTGCAGAAAGTGGAACCCTTTCAAAAGATGCTGCAGACACAGACAAAAGATCAATACTAGGCCCAGACCTAGAAGGACAACTGACCAACTAGAGCCTAAACAGGATGAAAACAACACAGAAGAAACATATTTCATCTATGGGCTGACATTGCAGATAGCAGTGGACTCAACGGAGACACAGATTAGGTGAAACAATTAAGCTTTTGTAATCATAAAGATCAATGGCAAGGCAGCGGAAATGAAGGTCGACACAGGAGTCAAGTGCAACGTCACATTGGAGAAGACATTCAGTCAACTAAGAAAAGGGGAACAGATCAAGCCATGTGTCAACAAGTCTAGTGGTATATGGGGGCAGTAAGATCAAAACCATTTGCATAGTGAAGCTGCGGTGCTACCTACAAGGACAGTTACATTTACAGGTCTTCTTCATTGTCCACAAGGATGTCCTACCTCTGTTTGGCCTAAGTGCACATATGGACATGGGTTTCATTTCGTTTAGTAGAGACATTGACCAAGTATGCCCCTCCGAAGACGATTTGTCGCAAATATTTTCTCTGAATTCAGTGATCTCTTCTCAGACGAGCTTGGGAAGCTGCCAGTAACATACTCCATGAAGCTCCATGTGGTTCGTCTGTGGCCATGAAGGACAAAGTCAAGGCCTAGATAGAATGCAGGAGTTGGGTGTAATTACTCTGGTTTCAGAGCTGAGCGAATGGGTGTTCTCCATGGTAGCCGCCAACAAGAAGGACGGGAAAGATATCTGGATATGCATTAACCCGCGGGACCTCACACAGCACTGAAGAGACCATACCATCCAATGCACACCATGGAAGAGGTTGCTACACAAATGGCTGGCACAACCGTATTCTTAGTCCTAGATGCCAAGAACTCCTTTTGGCAGATCACGCTCGACCACAAATCATCATTACTGACTACATTCAGCACTTGTTTCAGTCAGTACTGTTTTCTGCCATTTGGAATTAATTTGGCCAGTGAAGTGTTCCAGAGATGACATACTTGTGGGCAGCAAGAACGTAGAGGAACATGATGCCAATTTAAAGAAAGTGCTTGACTATGCCAGAAAGGTGAACCTGAGGTTCAATCCCCTCAAGTGCAGGATCTGGCTGAAGCAATTCAGCTATGTTGGCCACTTTTTTTTACCAGCAAAAGCCTGAAAGCAGACCCCTTGAAAATGAAGGCAATCAGCGAGATGTCGGTGCCGGGGGACATTGCAGCCCTACAGAGGTTTCTTGGTATGGTTAACTATATGGGCAAATTCATTCCAAACTCAAGTGAACTCACAGCTCCATTGAGACCTGATTACGTATATGGACTTGGCACAAGCAGCAACTGAATGCTTTCAACTCTTCAAAGAAGCACATGTCATGCCCACCAGTTCTGTCATATTACGATGTCCAAAAGCAAGTATGGGCTCGGTGTGGCCTATGCTTTGAGGTCACTCACTGATACAGAGACCAGGTATGCAAAAATCGAAAAAGAATTGTTGGAGATGGTTTTTGCCTGTTCCAAGTTTAATAACTACATCTAAGCCAGTGACCATAGAGATCGATCACTAACCCCTGGTCACAATATTGAAGACGCCCATACATGCACACCAGCAAGGTTACATAGGATGATGCTCAGGCTTCAGAAATACAATAACGCTGTGGTATACAAGTGGGGAAAAGAGATGCACCTAGCCGATATGCTGTCTCGTGACCCCACTGTCCAACAGGTTGAGGAGGAGGACAATTTCGATGTAATGACAGTCACTCATACATCCTGATCTTGCCTGGAGGAGCTAAGGAGACACACAGCAGAGGACGCAACTTTAAAGACCCTTGATACTTTCATCAAGGGTGGTTGGCCAAACAAGCAGTGCAGTCTGCCACCAGTAGTGCGCTCCTGCTTCCCATTTCGTGACGAGCTGCTCAACAAGGAAGGGATCATAATGAAAGGCCAGAGAGCTGTGATTCCCAACTCGTTGCAGAAGAGGTAAGTGAACATTCTGCAGAGGGCATCCAGGTGTAGAGGCAACAAAACAGAGGGTGAGGGACATAGTTTTTTGGCCTGGGATGACCGAAAACATCGACTAAGAGATGAAACCTCGGTGTGCAACAACACTAAGCCACACCAGCAAAAGAACCATTACAGCTTCATCTGGTTCCAGACTTACCTTGGTCAACTGTGGCAACTGACATTTTCAAGTGGCGATGCCAGCAATACCTAGTGTTGGCTGATTTGTATTCGGCGTGGTACAAAATAGACTTGTTATGTGATGCTACTTCCACACCAGTCATCACCAAGTTGAAAGGCACTTCTCAGTGCATGGAGCACCACACACCCTGTTATCAGACTACGAGCCAAAAGTTTAAGTATTTCGCAGCAGAGTGGAACTTCACTCACATCACCAGCACCCGGGAATATCCACAGTCTAATGGGTTGGCTGAGAGAGCAGTAAGAAGTGCGAAACAGTTCAGGGAAAAGTCCTACAGGGAGAAAACGGATGTATTACTCAATCTGCTTAACCTGAGGAACATCGCTCATGACGCCATGCTTGGGTCTCCAGCGCAGGTTCTGATGTTGAGACAGACGCACATGACTTTACCTGTGGCAAGGAAGCACAAAATGAGAACTCCACAGGAGAGCAAGGCCGAAGTGTTGAGCAAAAGACTTATCGCAGAAGGAGTGCTACGACAAGGTGAGCTGACTCCTCAAGCCTTTGACAGAGGGACAAGTCATCAGAATGCAAACTCCGCAGGGCTATGACCGGACTGGCGCGGTCAAACAAAGCTGTCAGGAGCCGAGGCCATACCTGGTCCGATCGGAAGGGAAAGTGGACAGGAGAAACTGATGGCACATCCTTCCTGTAAGGGAGCCGGTCCCAGTTCAATGCGATCCCGGCGAGACTGTGTACCAGAACACGGGACTCAAGCCCCATCTAAGATAAAGGACAGTGTACATTCTCAGGTTGAGGTACCACAGACCTCTACCCCCCACAGAGCACTATTACAGGACGCGTTCCTGGCGCATCAGTAAACTGAATCCCAAGTACAAAGACTTGTGTGTTCATTGTATAGGTTAACTTGGGTTACTGGCAGAGTTAGCAAGCATCGAATCCATGCTGCTGAAGACCCAACTGCGCTGGGTGGGTCACGTCTCCAGAATGGAGGACCATCGCCTTCCCAAGATCGTGTTCTATGGCGAGCTCTCCACTGGCCACCGAGACAGAGGTGCACCAAAGAAGAGGTACAAGGACTGCCTAAAAGAAATCTCTTGGTGCCTGCCCCATTGACCACCGCCAGTGGGCTGATCTCGCCTCCAACCGTGCATCTTGGCGCCTCACCGTTCGGCGGGCAGCCACCTCCTTTGAAGAAGACCGCAGAGCCCACCTCACTGACAAAAGACAAAGGAGGAAAAACCCAACACCCAACCCACCAATTTTCCCCTGCAACCACGCCTGCCTGTCCCGCATCGGACTTGTCAGCCACCAACGAGCCTGCAGCAGACGTGGACGTTACCCCGCCATAAATCTTCGTCCGCGAAGCCAAGCCAAAGTAAAGTAGCCAAAGAAAGGGGATGGAGGCCAGACCGCCATCGCGTTGTGGCCACCGTACTGGCAGTAGCTGTCTGTACACGCTCAAGCTCTGGATTGGCGGGCTCGAGTTCACTGGAGTCCAGGCATGGTATGGCCACCATCCTTGTCAACAGGCGTAGTTATTGTTACAAGCTCTCCTCTCGAGTTGCGTCGTTACTACCACAGCAACAGATTCCTGGGTGATCAATGAACCAAAGACCCTGCCTGACTTCTACTCTTCATGCACTAGTTTTCTTTCTTGTGTGTGTGTGTGTGTGAGGTGGTTTAGATTTAAATGCGCCTGAGCTGCTGCTGCCAAACAATTACCATAAATTCTGATCTGAGACTCAGCTGGTGAAGGAGGGCTCGCCTTGAATGGCCTCAAGCCCGAAATTTTTGGGTGATGGACCTTGATCTTTGCTGCGAGAAAGGGCAGCCAGATCCCCCCCGCCCAACCACCACCACCACCACCACCACCACCACCTCCTCCTCCTCCTCCTCCTCGGTCCTCCCGCCCGCCCTGCAGGGGGCGCTGCGGCGACGAAGCGAGACGCGCCGCGGCGCGAGGCGGACTCCTTCAGTTGGGTGCCGGCTCTCCTCTCGTGCGCTTGGTTGGATGGAGCTGGAGCGGGCGGGAGGAGGGGAGAGTGACGACAGCAGCAGGAGGAGGAGACGGGTGGGGGCGGGGGAGGCGCGAGCCGGGAGGAAGCGGGCTCGAGCGTCGATCTCCCAAGCCAGTCAGTCGGTGCCTGACACCGCGCCAGACAACAGTCCCGGGGTGAGTGAGGCGCGCTGTCCTTCCTTCATGATGGCAGCAGGGGAGGGGAGGTTAAGTTGCATTGCTGTTGATAAATATTATTTGCAAGAGGATGGATGGCTGGGCAGGGCTTTGTGGCGCGGGGGGGGGCGGGGGGGGGGTGGGAGATGGGGGCGGGGGGGTTGTGTTCCCAGCGAAGCCAGACAGGGAGGAGAGTTCCAGCCAGACTGGAGCAGTCACACAGAGTGTGTTGCCTGTGCCCTCGCCAGACAGGCCCAAGTTTCAAGCCAACAGCTCAGTCAATCACATCAGCCCCTCACACCATCACCGAAGCACCTGGTGGCAGCGAAATCAAGCCTGTTTGAACGTCGTGGAGGGAGCCTGCAAAAGAAAACTGAGCAGAGCTCATGCCTTGATGACAAGCCCCAAACCTTGGTCATGGACCCTTACCCTTGGCCACATCAAGACCTGCTCGAGTTTCTCCAGCCTTCTTGTGTGAGCTCACACCAAAAAGGAACGAATGAATGGAACCCAATCCCAATGTGGGAAGGCGCCTAACTTTTCTTTTTAAGCAAGAGAGTGGAGTTGTGGCCAAGTTTGGCCTGTGCTTCAGGAAGGGTCGCCTTTCTGGACTCCACTTGCAGTCCCTGCCACTTGATGACATGGCAAGCTGCGGCCCGAGGACTTGCGCGGACTGGGGTGCAGCCGGCGCGTTAATCCTCACTTCAATCTTCTAATTCCACTGCACTTCCAGTAAGTTCTCCGCTTCCCTACAGAATGAATGGGAAACCTCTCATTCTTGACACCCCCCACGCTCCAGAACCAACGTCGTTCTGACTTCGCAGATTATAATTCGCGTTGGTGCCTGGAGGTCAAGTTCCAAATCTTTCTTCATTCCTTCGCAAACCATCACCAAGAATGAATATTAAACCCCTAAAAGGCAAAGGACTGTGTTAACTTTTCAATATTGTTACCCAGCAATTAGGATCCATCGGAACACGAAGAGAAGGAGTGGAGTAATTGGCCCCTTGTGCTTCCTCCACCATTCAATGACATCATGGTTGAGAGGAGTAAAACGAGCCTAAAATGTTGGTTATCTATCTTTATCTTTGCAACATAAAGTACATTATTTGACCTGCCGAGTTTCTCCAGCGTTGTGTATTTATATCATGGCTGATGCATGACAAACTGAAAAACGTGAATCTTTTCCAAATCTTCAGAGTCACTGTGCAGCAAAGATTGATATTGGTGAAATTTATCACCGTCTCCATTCTGCTGGTACTTAGCTCTGAGGGGGGAAAAAAACCTTTGAGGATGAAGACCTTGGATCTGGCACTCTGGTCTACTGAATAGTAGCGATCGTCGCTGTCCTGTATGCTGTCGAGACATTAGCTACCTGCAGCACTCCAGAAATCCCATCAATGCTGACTTTGTAAAATCCTCCAAATTCATTGGCAATTTCGGTGAAACAATGCCAGAGTTCTCAACCAGGCTAGTTTCTCAGCAGTAAAACTCTTAACATGTACATCCAACTCTGGGTTAGAATATAGAACAGTATAGTACAGGAATAAGCCTTCAGATCATGATGCCAAATTAAACTAATCTAAGCTGATTGCACGTGCCTGCATTTCTTGTACATTGATGTCCCTGACTACTTAATATCACTATAATATCTGCTTCCACGTCCATGTTCTGTGCTCTTTACACTTCACCCTGCAAGCCTGCTGTACACCTTCTTTATGAGCCTATCTAATTGCTATCAATTTCCCCTCCTTTCAGGGAACTGAAGACTTACTACCCAAAGATCACTCTGTACATCAACGTTCCTGAGGGGGTCTGTCTTACTGTGTACTTTCCTCTTACATATAACCTCCCAAAGTGCAGTACCATGCATTTGTATGGATTAAACTCCATCTGCTATTTTGCTGCTCATTTCTCCAACTGATCTTTACCTCATAATCTTCTGTATCCACAACTCTACCAATTTTTGTGTCATCTGCAAAGTTAACAATAAGTCTGTCTACATTTGGTTAAAATCATTTGTAATTTCACAGTAATACAGGCATGTATGAAAAGATGTAAAAGCACAATGCTGAAGAAACTTGGACAATCCTTGGCATACAGCTTAATCAAAATGAAGAAGGAGCATCTAGGGAAGCACAAAGCACCTCAAGTCTAGATGGCAGGGGCACAGAAAGTTAGAAGGATTGCACAACATTCCAGACAACATGGGGAGGCACAGTTACTGTAGTGGTTAGCACAATCCTGTGCTGTGTGTAAGGAGTTTGGACGTTCTCCCGTGTCCCTGTGGGTTTCTCCCGGGTGCTCCAATTTCGTCCCACTATTCAAAACATAGTGGGGGTTGTCAGTCAATTCAGTGTAATTTGGCAGTACGGGCTCATAGGCCAAAAGGGCCTGTAACTGTGCTGTATGTCTAAATTAAAAAAAAATATATAACTTCAAAAAACAACATATCCGTTTGCTCCATCAGTTATCATCTGGCTGAAGATCCATTATCGGGCTTTAATTTTATTTTTAATGTACAACATGGTAGAAATGTTTTTTGTCTATTGAGAACCATGCTGCCGAATGATACCCAATTAACCTACAACCCCATATGTTTTGGAGGGTGGGAGGAAACTGGAACACTTGGGGTGGGTGGGGGGGGGTGGTGGGGGTGGTGGAATCCACTCAGGGAACAGGAAGAACATACAGATTTCTAACAGACAGCCCTGGGTTTGAACCCGGGTCGCTGGCGCTGAAATTGCGTTGCACTAGCCATTTGCCAACTGGATCTACAGAATCTCATTTTTAACCTCATGATTCTGTAAGCAGATGACTTTTGATCTCAATTGCTTTTGGACTGTGGAGGAACGTGAACATTCTTAGATGGTGGTGGAGGGAATACCAATCATTCACCAGACTATTTTTCACCTTATTTCTAGGTTTCACTATAAAAGTATACTGTCATTGTTGTTCTTCATATTAAATGGACAACTGGACATTGCTGAACTGGATTGAAACAAGAAAGTCTGCAGATGTTGTGATTGTAGTTAATACACAAAAATACTACACTTGCAGCTACACCTTCTCCCGACAACCATTCAGGCCCCCAAATAAAGTGACATTTCACTTGCGAATGAGCATGGGTCATATACAGTACTGCATCCAGTGTGCTTGTTATGACCTCCTCTACATCAGAGAGATTGGAAGCAGAGATTTCCCAGAGGCAAATCATTTCAATTCCCATGCCAACATATCAGACCATGGTCTTATGTGCAGTCAGACTGAGACCACATGCAAATTGGAGGAATAGCACTTCATATTCCTTCTGTGCACCCTCCAATCAGATGGCATTAACATTGACTTCCACAGTTTCCATTATCCTCCTCACCATTTCCCTCTCCCTACCCCTGTCTTCTTCCCTTCAGCTCCCCAGCCTGTGTCTTTTTTTTCCCTATCCCTCTGTCTCCTCCAGCTTTGCATTCACAGAGTTCCTCCACCCCTCCCATGATCAATTCTTAAGATTTTCTCTCCTGCCTCCTATTCATGTTGACCTCGGTTTTTGGCTGTTGGCCTGTGTTCCTCCCCCCTGCCCCTTCTTTGCTCCTCCTCTGTTCCATCTTCACTCCTCCCCTGTCCCTTCTTCATTCCTTCACTCACCCTTCACTCCTCCCCGACCCTTCGTTCCTCCCTCTGTCCTTACTTCGCTCCGCTCCGTTCCTTCTTTGCTTCTCTCCTGCCCCTTCTCCGTTCCTCCCCATCCTTTATTACTTTCCCGACCCTTGGCTCTTTTCCCTGCCCCTTCCTTCCTCTTCCCCACACCTTTTTATTTAGCCTGATTACTTGATGCTTACATGATGAAATTCTCCAGTACTTTGGTGTATTTAATGCTGTACTGCATTAAGTGTGGAAATAAAGAAAAAAACTTTCACGTTAATTTGGGTTAAAGTTTAAAAAGGTCAGAATTTTATTTTGAAATGTTGAGACTCCTTTGTTTTATCAAGATGAAAATGTGCAGTGATTTCAGGGAAATGTTCCTTGTATATATTTTTAAAGTCACTGTCTAATTATTTCTTGATATTTTTCTACATAAATTTGGTGTTTCCTTTCTATTAGTTCATGATCACAAACCCATGTCCCACCATTATATTATATTGTAGTTCTTGTATAGTTTCATTATTTTAATCATATGGCTTTGAATGATGTGTTCACGTATGCATCAAGTAGGCAGGCTAATTAAAAAGGTGTGGGGAAGAGGAAGGAAGGGGCAGGGAAAAGAGCCAAGGGTCGGGGAAGGAATAAAGAAAGGATGGGGAGGAGCGGAGAAGGGGCAGGAGAGAAGCAAAGAAGGAACGGAGAGGAGCGAAGAAGGGACAGAGGGAGGAGCGAAGGGTCGGGGAGGAGTGAAGGGTGAGTGAAGGAATGAACATCATCTTGGAGTAAAATTGGAGGTGTAGTGAACAATGAAGAAGGCTATTAAACAAGAGGATTGAGATGAATTGGGAAAGTGGATCAAAGTGCATGATGAGTGGAATTTATCTGAAACAAGTGTGAGGTTTTGCACTTTGGTAGGCTAAATCAGGACCGTCCTCATGCAGTTAATGGTAGGGCGATAAGGAGTGTTGCAGAACAAAGAAGATACGGGAAATAGGCACATATTTCCATGAAAATGATAATGATGATGTAGGCAGATATGGAGGCAAAGGCATTTGGGATGATTGCCTTCACCAGTCAGGGCATGGAATACAGGAGCAGGGAGATAATGTTGCACATGAGCAGGACTTTGGTAAACAGTTTTGGTCACCCAGCTAAAGGTGTGGTGCGCTGTTAGCCAGAATCAGACACACACAAGGTAGACTGTACAACAGGCTTTAATCCACAAAGACTTCCATAGAGCCAGGCTGGCTGAGGCTGCAGTAACTCTGAGTGAGGCTTCGTGAGGCCGGCACAGGCTTATATCCTGGACGGTGATTGACACCCGACTGATTGATCCCTTCAGGCCGACTGATTGCCAGCCAGCCAGGTGTTGTCCTGTCCCCTTACACTCCTGCAGGTATAGAGGTTGTCCCCTGCAGTACCACCACATTCACCCCCTTCTTTAAAATTGCCCCAGGGAGGGGGGGGCAGTAATAAGGAATCGTACCCACTGCACAAAATACAATATTTACAGATTGAGACGATCTGGCGGCCGCTGGGGTCTCTGTGACAGTCGTAGGACTGGCTCCTGGTCACTGGTCGGAGGGGAACTGGGGGAGCTGGCGGCAGGGGTCTGTGTGACTGGTGTGGTGCCGTGCGGAGGGGTGGCTGAGGGGGCCAGGGTCAACGTGTGAGAGTTGTATTGGATGGGTGGCTGGGCAGGTTCGTCCCCAAGGGCTGAAGCGGGCCCCTGGTGGTCAGGGAGGTCCTGTGTGCCCCATAGCTGCCTGGGGACGGAGATGTATGCCCGGTTAGCGTTGTCTTGGGGTGAAGGATGTCGTGGAATGGGTGCTCCTGCTTTTGCCTGGTCCCTGGTTGAGACGGTATCCTCCCTGCCACTGGCTGCAATGCTGAACCTAATGAAGGCGTAGTTGTGGTTCGCGTGTAGGAGGAAGACCTGCTTGACCAGGGGTTTGGCCTTGTGTGTCCATACGTGCTTATGCAGGAGCACTGGTCCCGGGGACGTGAGCCATGCTGGGAGGGACATTCCATCGCCGACTTCCTGGGGAATGAGAACACGTTCATGAGGGGTGTTGTTGGTAGCCGTACACAGCAGCGACCGAATGGCATGGATCGCCTCAGACAGGGAATCCTGCCAGTACTCAACGGCCCACCCTTTCGACTTAAGAGCCAGGAGTTCTGCCTTCCTGACCACCCCATTTTCACATTCCACTTGCCCATTGCCTCTCGGGTTATAACTCGTCATGCTGCTTGTCACGATGCCCCTCGCCATCACGTGCTGGCGCAGCTCATCATTCATGAAACTAGACCCCTAGTCGCTGTGGGTGAAAGTGGGGTAGCCAAACATGGTGAAGATCTGTTCCAGTGCCCCGATGATGGTGGCCGTGGAGGTGTCCGGGCAAGGAATAGCGAAAGGGAAGCGTGAGTACTCGTCCACTGCTGTGCACGTTTTTGTTCGTGGAAGGCAGGGGGCCCTTTGAAATCCACGGCGAGACGCTTGAAGGGCTGAGTGGCCTTTACGACATGGGTCTGGCACGGGCGGAAGAAATGGAGTTTAAACTCCCTGCAGACCTGGCAGGCCTCGGTCATGACCCTGACGTCCCTGATCATATACGGTACGTTCCGGGACTTAATGAAGTGGTACAACCTGGTGACAACCAGATGGCAGAGGGACTCATGCAATGCCTGCAGCCTGTCGTCGTGCATAGATGCACAGGTCTGAGAGAGGGCATCATGGGAGTTGTTAAACTTCCCAGGGCAGTACTGGATGTCATAGATGTAGTTTGCCAGTTCGACTCTCCAGCGCAGGATATTGTGGTTCTTAATCTTGCTCTCGTGGGTAGTGTTAAATATGAACGCCGCGGCCCGCTGGTCCGTGAGGAGGGTGAATCTCCTGCCGGTCACTGTCGGACCGCTTATACAATCGCCTGGGCCTCCTTTTCAATGGTGAAATACCCTAGCTCGGAGTCGTGGAGGGTCCTAGAGAAGAAAGCGATGGGGCACCCCCCCCTTGGTTGAGGGTAGCGGCGAGGGCTACCTCGGAGGCATCGCTCTTCACCTGGATGGGGGAGTCCTCATCCACGGCCTGCATCGTGGCATTCGCGATGCCCTGCCTGAAGCGGATGAAGGCTGCCTGCGCCTCGGGTGGGAGGGGAAATGTTGTAGCTTGAGCCAGTGGGCGGACCTTGTCCAAGAAGCGAGGGACCCACTGCAAGTAATAGAATAGGCCAAGGCACCTGTGGAGGGCCTTTAGCGAGGGGGGGAAGAGGTAGCTCCATTAATGGGCACATCCTTTCTGGATCTGGGCTGACGACCCCATGGGCCACGATGTACCCCAGGATGGCGAAGCGGGTGGTGCTAAACACACACTTCTTGTTGTCAGTAAGGTTCAGCTCCCCGGCTGTCTGGAGGAATTTTTCCAGGTTAGTATTGTGGTCCTGCTGGTCATTGCTGCAGATAGTGACGTTATCCAGATATGGAAATGTCACCTTTAGCTTGTGCCGGTCTACCATGTGATCCATCTCCAACTGGAAGACGGAGACCCCATTTCTGACCCCAAAGGGAACTCGGCAGAACTGGTACAGTTGCCCGTCCACCTCGAAGGCAGTGTAGGGCTTGTCTTTTGGGTGAATGGGAATTTGGTGATATGCCGACTTCAGGTCAATCGTGGAGAAAACCTGGTAGCGGTCTATCTCGTTGACCATGTCAGCTATCCTCGGCGGTGGGTACGCGTCCAGTTGGGTGTACTGGTTAATGGTCTGGCTGAAATCCATGACCATCCTCTGCTTACTTCCCCCTTTGACCACCAGGACTTGGGCTCTCCAAGGGCTGTTTCTGGGCTCTATGACACTCCGCCAGGAGTTGCTGCACCTCCACCTTGATGAAGTCTCTGTCTGCGGCACAATACCACCTACTTCTGGCGGCGATTGGCTTGCAGCCTAGTGTAAGATGTGGGAAGAGCACCAGTGGGGTGATGCATAGTGTGAAGAGGCCGCAGGTTAGCCGGGGCTTTTAGGTTGGTGTGCTGTGTAATGTGAATGGAAATTGGGGCCCCCCCGAAGGCAAGGGTGACACTCTGCAGGTGGCACTGGAAATCCAGGCCCAGGAGGACTGGGGCGCAGTTTGGGCATGACCAGGAGCCTGAACCCTGTGTATGTCTCCCCTCCCACATTTATATCGGCCGAGCAGCACCCGAGGGTACCAACAGTCTTATCCATGGCGGCGAGGGCGAGCGAGCAGGTGGTGGGGTGGACTTTTAATCTCAGGGAGTGGGCCATGCTCAGGTGAATGAAACTCTCGGTGCTGCCACTGTCGAACAGGTACTTTGTTACCTGCCCGTTGACTTGCACATCAATCATAGAGTGCCCGAGGTTGTGAAGGATGTCCCTGGTCAGAGTGGTGGCAGCCAGGACCATCTCAGGGTCGGAGTTGTCGCTCTCCGGTTGTGTGCGGCGGCTTATGGCGTCCGGAGGCGTGGGGAGTGTCGGTAGGGCAGCCTGGTCATCGCCCGTGTTGACCTCGTCAACGTTGGTCGTGGGGTGTGGCGTGCAGCAACCGATGACTTCCGGAGGTGTGGGGTGCATCGGTGGGTGGCATGATCATTACCTGTGTTGACCACGTTGTCCCCGTCGTCGTCGGGGGCCCTCCGTGTCGGCCGCTGCCTGGCCCAAGATGGCAGCGGCACGTGGTGGCCCGCCATGTGGATGGCCTCCTTCCCCAGCCATGTTCGTTGCACCGGGGGAAGTGACGTCATTACGTAGTTCTCAGAAAGCGGCACTGGCGAGGTTGGGGGGCTGGTCCAGGTCCTCGGGGCACACGCTGCAATCGTCACTGGTAGGGCCGGATGCTGCACCGTTGGGGTCGGGGAAGGCGGAAGTTGTAGCAGGGATAATGGCGCCACCCGGTACGCGCACCTGGACGGGTCTGTGGAAGAGGTGAGGAGGTCATAGAAAGCTGCTAAGCTGCTGTCTGGTTTTGAGAGGCACAGTTTAGCAAATTGGCCTTTCTTGCTGCGTCGGGAACAGTACTGCTTCCTAGCCGGGCAGTTTTGGCGCGATCGTCGCTCTAACCCACTCCAGGACCCTCAGTACTTACAGGGGCGCAGGGCATCCGCCGCAATGATGTTTTCCTCCCCAGCTCGGTCTTGGGCTGCAGCTGCAGTGTGAGAGGGCCATGAGGGAGCCTGGTGGAACCTGGAATCGAAGGCTTCGATGTGCAGGGCTGCAGCTTCCAGGGTTCGGACCACTTCCACTGTCTTGGTCACGGCGTAGATACTATCTTCCAGCAGCTTCTGCTGGATGGCCCTCGAGCATAGCCCTCGGACGAAGGCATCCTGGATCAGCCTGTTGACCTCTTCTGCGTCTACCCCGGGTTCAGTCAGACATGGTCGGGCCAACTCTCGCAGGTGTCCCAGGTAACACTCAGCCATCTCCCTGGTTGCTGGGCTCGGGTATTGAGGAGGTGCCTTGCACAAACTGCATTTATGGGGGGCTTGTACAAGTTCTCGAGAGTGTCCATTGCACTCTTGTACATGGAGCAACCTTTGGTTGCCTGGAAGGCGTGGGGACTCAGCTTTGACTGGAGTAGAATCCAGGATGCCGCTTGTGTGCGCCTCGATGATTGCCTCAACTGCATGCCGCCAGATCTTGAAGCGTGTCTGGGCTTCCGGGTGGCATGGGTCAACTTCGACGCTCCCTGCGCTCAGGATGTTTTCCATGGCAGCCATGGGAAAAATTTGTGGATTAAATTGTGGTGCGCTGTTAGCCAGAATCAGACACACACAAGGTAAAGGCAACAGGCTTTAATCCACAAAGACTTCCACAGAGCCAGGCTGCCTGCAGCTACAATAACTCTGAGCGAGACTTCGGGAGGCCGGCGCAGGCTTATATCCTGGAGGGTGATTGACACCCAACTGGGTGGGGCTTGATCCATTCAGGCTGACTGATTGACAGCCGGCCAGGTGTTGTCCTGTCCCCTTACACTCCTGCAGGTACAGAGGTTGCCCCCTGCAGTGGCCGGCGGTACACTCCTGCAGGCACAGAGGTTGCTCCCTGCAGTCGGCCGGCGGTATACTCCTGCAGGTACAGAGGTTGCCCCCTGCAGTAGGCCGGCGGTACACTCCTGCAGGTACAGAGGTTGCCCCCTGCAGTAGGCTGCTGGTGTACCACCACAAAAGGAAAAATATTGATGTAGAAAAGATTCACGAGAATGTTGCCAGGACTGGAGGGCTTGAATTTCTGGAGATTTGGAGGTGAATCATATTAGTATGGGGGAATCATATAGAAGTTTATAAAATCATGAGGGGCACAGATAACTTAAGTAGTATTAGCCTTTCCCGCAGAGTAGGTGAATAAAACAGATTTAATGATGGCATCTTCTTCAGGCAAAAGGTGGTGGGTACGTAAAATGAGCTGACAGAAGAATTGGTGGAAGCATTCAGAAGATGTGTAGACAGACGCATGAATAGGAAAGGTTTGGAAGGGTATGGGTCGAATACAGGCAAATGGGACGAGCTTAGTCGCCATGGATAAATTGGGCCAAAGGGCCATATTCCATACTATTAGAACTCTGACTATAAAACATGAAAATAATTTCTTTCTGCATCTGTGTCTGATAAAAGAAAGTCGAAGAAAAACATTTGGTCCCTTTCTGTCAAATTTCTCTTCTGGTTTTTTATCCAAATCTGTGTTTTAACCTTTTCTTGATAATGATGTAACATGCATTTCATTTCAGTTCTATTAAAACATAATTTTGTCAAGTGTTTCTTTACATCTTCTGGTTTCTATCTTGGCTTCTTTAAAATCCAAAAGTGTCTTTTAAACAATGTTAAGTGTCAGAAAACAAGCAGCAATGATTCATAGGAGCAAGGCCTGGTGATTTCTCCTCATTGCTTAATAGACTATTTGGTTATGAAAGAAAGTTATGGGGAGTTTGTACCTTATATCTGTGCTTTCCGATCATGGACTGTGCCATTTGAAGGTTACCTGTAAAGTTGTTGAAGAAAAGGCTATGATTGTTGTCTATAAGGCCAGCATGGGAGGTTAGTCAAAAATGTTCTGTCACGAGGTATTCAGGATTGGGTAGTAAATTGGATTAGATGTTGGATTTGTGGGAGAAGCCAGACAGTGGTTGATGATTGCCTCTGACTGGAGGCCTGTGACTAGTGGTGTGCTCAGGGATTGGTGCTGGGTCCATTGTTCTTTGTCATCTACTGCATATCAACGATCTGTCTGTTAATGTGGTAAATTGGATCAGCAAATTTGAGATGACACAGTTTTGAGTTGTGGACAGCAAGGAAGGCTTTCAAAGCTTGTAGTGGGATCTAGTCCAACTGGGCTGCAAAATGCCAGATGGAATTTAATGTAGACAAGTGAGGTGTTGCACTTTGGGAGGACAAACCAAGGGAGGACATGCACGGTAAACGGTAGGGCACTGAAAGTGCAGTAGAACAGAGGTATCTGGAGAAGTGGAAAAGTGATAGAGAGCTTTTAGCATGTTGGCCTTCATAAATCAAAGTACTGAATAAAGGTGTTGGATGTCATGGTGAAGTTGTATAAGACATTGGTGAGGGCAAATTTGGAGAAGAGTGTGCAGTTTTGGTCAACTTTTCTTTTTTTTCTTCTTTGGCTTGGCTTCACGGACGAAGATTTATGGAGGGGTATGTCCACATCTGCTGCAGGCTCGTTGGTGACTGACAAGTCCGATGTGGGATAGGCAGGCACGGTTGCAGCGGTTGCAAGGGAAAATTGGTGGGTTGGGGTTGGGTGTTGGGTTTTTCCTCCTTTGTCTTTGACAGCTCTGCGGTCTTCTTCAAAGGAGGTTGCTACCCGCCGAACTGTGAGGCGCCAAGATGCACGGTTGGAGGTG
The DNA here is from genome assembly GCF_036971445.1 of Narcine bancroftii. Taxonomy (NCBI): domain Eukaryota; kingdom Metazoa; phylum Chordata; class Chondrichthyes; order Torpediniformes; family Narcinidae; genus Narcine; species Narcine bancroftii. The sequence continues at coordinate 360,562,321 of NC_091470.1, read as the reverse complement.
AAATCAGCCCACTGGCAGGTACCAAGAGATTTCTTTAAGCAGTCCTTGTACCTTGTACAAGGTCAACTAACTGCAGGAATAATATCAATAAGATTGAAAGAGTATAGAGAATATTTACAAGGACTTCAGGAACTGAATTACAGGGAAAGGTTAAACAGGTTAGGATTTTATTCCCTGAAGAATAGAATGAGAGGATATTTGATAGAGGTATACAAAATTATGAGGGTTATTGATGACTAAATGCAAGCAGGATTTTTCACTGAAGTTAGGTGAGACAAGAACTAGATGGGTTAACATGGGTTAAGAGTGAAAAAGAGGAAAGGTTTCAAAGGAACATTAGAACCATAGAACATTACAGAACAGAAAACAAGCCCTTTAGCCCTTCTAGTCTATGCTGAACTATTATTGTTCCTAGCCCCACTGACCTGCACCCAGAGCCCTCCACACCCCTCCCATCCAAGTACAAGTACATGCCCACATTTTTCTTCAATGTCAAAATTGAGCCCATATTCACCTGGCAGCTCGTTGCACCCTCCCACTACTCTCTGTGTGAAGACGTTCGCCCTCATGTGTCCCCTAAACTTTTCCCCTTTCATCCTTATGTCCTCTGATTTGTATCTCAGTGGAAAAAGCTGAGTTGCATTTACATTTGATTTGTCTGTGCACTTTATAATTTTGAATTACGTCCATCGAATCTTCCCTCAGTCTCCTACGCTCCAGGGAATAATAATAATAATCGGCCTATAATTTCTAAGGTTACTTTTGATGCTTTTTAAAGCAATGGAATAATATGAGCTACCCTCCAATCCTCTGGCATTTCACCTGTAACTAACGCATTTTAAATATTTCTGTCAGGCCCCCTGCAATTTCTGCACTAGCCTTCCTCAAGGTCCAAGGAAACATCTTGTCAGGCCCTGGGGATTTATTCACCCTTATTTGTTTTAAGGCAGCAATCACCACCTCCTCTGTAATCAATATAGGTTCCATGACCTCACTGATAATTTTCCTTACTCCCTAGACTGATTCCAGTTTCCAGAGTAAATACTGATGCAAAAGAAAATCATTTAATATCTCCTCCATCTCTTCTGGCTCCATACTTAGCTAACCTCTCTGATCTTCAATGGGTCAATTTTGTCCCTTACTATCCTTTTGCTCTTAATATATCTGTAGAAATCCTTAGGATTTTCCTTCATATTGTTTCCCAAAACATCCTCATGTCTTTTACCCTCTTGATTTTCTTTCTAAGATTTTTCTTGCATTTTTATGCTCCTTAAGTACCTCATTTGCTCCTTTTTGCCACTACCTGGTTAAATTCTTAACCATATTCCTGTTATCCCTCGAAAACCAAAATTCAATATACTTGCTAACTTTGCCTTTAATCCTGACTGGAACATACAAACTCTGTACTCTCAAGATTTCGCCTTTGAAGGCGAATTTACCAAACATATCCTTGCCTGAAAAATATTCTAGATCCTTTCTTATTTCCTCAGAATTGGCCTTTCTCGAATTTAGAAACTAATGGCATTATGATCACTGAACCCAAAATGTTCCCCTACACATAATTCTGTCACTGTCCCATCTCGTTCCCTAATTGGAGATCTAGAATTGTACTTTCTCCAGTGGGTACCTCTATATATTGATTTAGAAAACTTTCCTGAACACATTTGAGAAACTCCAAGCCATCCAGCCCTTTTACAGTATGGAAGTCCAGTCAATATATGGGAAGTTAAAATCTGCTATCACAGCTTTGTTTCCTGCAGCTATCTGGCATCTCTTGCAGATATGATCTTATTCTTGCTGATTATTGGGTGGTCTATTATCCAATCCCATGAGTGTGATTATACCTTTCCCTTTCCTCAGTTCCACTCATGTAGCCTCAGTAGACATGCCCTTTAGTCTGTCTTGTCTGAGCACAGCTGTGATATTTTCCCTGACAAGCAATGCCATTCCTCCCCTTCTCATCCCTCCCGCTATATTGCATCTGAAACAACAATACCCCAAAACATTGAGCTGTCAGTCCTGCCCTTCCTGCAACCAAGTTTTACTAATGGCCACAATGTCATAATTCCATGCACCAATCTACGCTCTGAACTCCTGCTTTTACTTCTTGCATTGAAGTAGATGTACTTGAGAATATTTTCACTATGTACAACCCTTTGATTTCTGACATATAATGCAGTCTTCACATAATCTTTTACCTCCTCTACTCCACTCTCTGCACTGGCACTTTGGATCCCATCCTCCTGCAAATCAAGTTTAAACCCCCCTGGAGCAGCATGAATAAATCTTTGCACCATGATACTAGTTTCTTCTCCAGTTCAGATGCACGTTATCCTGTGGGAATAGGCCCCACCTTCCCTGGAAGAGAGTCCAATGATCCAGAAACCTGAAGCGCTCCCTCCTGCACTATCTCTTTAGCCATGTGTTAAGCTGCATTATCCTCCAATTTCTTAACTCACTAGCATGTGACACGGTTAGAAATCCTGAGATCAGAATGCTGGAGATCCTGTCCTTCAACTTAGTGCCTAACTCTTTGGAGGAACTTGTTACCCTTCCTACCCATGTCATTGGATCACAACATCAGGCTGCTCACCCTCCATCTTAAGAATTCCGTGAACTTGATCTGAGATATCCAGAACTCTGGCACCAGGGAGACAAAATATCATCTGGGATTCTTGATCTCTTGTACAGTACCGCTTATCTGTTCCCCTAACTATGGAATCCCCAATCACATCAGCTCGCCTCCTTTCCTCCCTTCCCTTCTCAGCCACAAGGCTAGACTCCATGCCAGATATCTGACTGCTGTGGCTTGTCCCAGGTAGGTCATTCTTCCCTGCCATCAGTATCCAAAATGTATACTTGTTATTGAGGGAATTGGCCACAGGGCTGTCTGCACTGATCGGCTGTTCTTTTTCCCTGTTCTGACTGTCACTCAGCTTGCTTACTCCAGCCTCATTGGTGTGATAGCAACCCTCTAACTCCTGTCTATCACCCCCTCAGTCTCCTGAATCATCCAACCCCAGCTCCAATTCCCTAACTCGGTTTGTAAGGAGCTGCAGCTGGATGTACTTCTCACAGATGAAGTTGAAGTTGCAGTCATACTTACAAGGATCAACCATCAGAGCCAAAGCCAGAGGACCCATGGCACCCTTGCAGTTGGACTGTGAATCGCTTGTCTTGCACTATCATACGAGGTTGGACAGAACTATCAGCCCTCAGGACCGTAACATAGTGGGACACCTCCAATTAGTCATCTCCTTGCATGGCTCAGAGGCTGGGGTGGGGAAGGGAAACTTGTGTGGTCACCTACTTGCCTTCTTCGGGAGTGGAGCCAGCTGCCGCTGATGATGTAAGTGAAGCTACACATGGGAGTAATAGTGTGCATGCACAGGTGTGTTAAACATCAATATAAGGGTGACGAATCTCAGATACAGAAGTAGGAGAGTGGGAGGATCAGGATCACCCAGGTGGCATTGAGAAGGTCAGAGGAGTTTTGTTAAGTGGTGTTTTGGGGAGTTGAAGAATGCAATGTTGTGTCTAGTGAGTTATAAAAGGTAGTCGACTTCATGGTGTGCTAAAAGAAACGAGTGAGTGTATTCTTTATTTATTAGCTGTGGTAAATCAGTGCTGTTACAAAGTCGTCATGGATTTGAGGGAACTTCTTTATGCGGAGAGTGGTGAGAACGTGGAATGACCTTCCAGCTGAAGTGACAAATGCTGGTTTGATTTTTTTACATTTAAGAATTTGGATGGGAGGGGTATGGAGGGCTATGGTCCAGATGCAGGTCATTGGGACTAAACAGAGGAATAGTTTGGTGCTGAAGGGTCTATTTCTGTTCTGGGTTTTTTTAGATAAAGGAAGGCTAATATGTAAATTGTGTTTTGTAATGTGAGTGCAGACTCTTCTTTGATTCATGATCAGAGTGAGTGCAGTTTCTTACTTTTTACTTTAGAATGTAACTCTGGGATAGTCAGCAATTCTCATATATTTTTGATGCTTTTGTTACTTCATTTTTAAAATATTTTGGTCCCTCCTTTGTGCAAAGTATAATTGCCTTGAATTAAAGAGGTGAAAAGATGGGAAAACACAAATCAGAGGGCATAAGTGGCTAGAAATGACAGCACAATTCAAGCTTTCCTGAAAGACAAGTAAACTTAAATGGGAGATGGATGGAATAAAATATCTTGGAATAGCAACAAACAATAACTTGTAAAATCTGTACAAACTAAATTATCTTCCTCTCTTCTTGGGAAGGTGGAAAGAGTCCTACTGAAATGGAGAGACTTGCTGATTATTTTGTTGGGAAGGGTTAACTGCGTCAAAATGAAAGTGATGCCAAGACTCCAATTCCCTTTTCAATCGCTGCCTATTCCATTACCTAAAAACTTTTAAACTACTAAACAACCATATTAAGACAGTTCCTATCGAACAATAAGGTATCAAAAATTGCATTGGAAAAACTGACCTAGGACTTAGTCTTCCAGATTTCAAAAAATATTATCTCGTTCCACAGGCTAGATTTCTCACGGCCTTCTTCACTGAAGACATCTCCTCCCCCATCCCCCATATTGGGTTCAAATGTGAATGTACTCCATGGAGGAGGGGAAAGCAAAGGATTTTATCTATAAATCGAGTGTCAAATCACTAAAGAAAAAGATGGATAACCCCATTCTAATACATATTATTAGAACGTGGCAAGAAATGAATGTATAGGGAAAAAAGCACCATTGTGTGAAAATGTGTTACTGCCGATGAACACGGACAATTCAATATTAAATTCATGTTATGACAAAGGTATAAGATATATTAAGGACTGTTACATGAAAGGAACTGTTATGTCCTTTGAACAATTAAAACACAAATATGGAGTGGCCAATGGGACCTTCTTCTGTGTTCTCCAGCTTAGATAAATTTTAAGAGAAAGATGGAGATCACTTGGAAGTCCAACTCCTCTCTACTCATAGCATGATGTACTGCAGAAATGAACAGCTGTATACCTATGTAAAAAACACATATCCTTTTTTCTTTGGCTTGGCTTCGCGGACAAAGATTTATGGAAGGGGTAAATGTCCACGTCAGCTGCAGGCTCGTTTGTGGCTGACAAGTCCGATGCGGGACAGGCAGACACGGTTGCAGCGGCTGCAGGGGAAAATTGGTGGGTTGGGGTTGGGTGTTGGGTTTTTCCTCCTTTGCCTTTTGTCAGTGAGGTGGGCTCTGCGGTCTTCTTCAAAGGAGGTTGCTGCCCGCCAAACTGTGAGGCGCCAAGATGCACGGTTTGAGGCGATCTCAGCCCACTGGCGGTGGTCAATGTGGCAGGCACCAAGAGATTTCTTTAAGCAGTCCTTGTACCTCTTCTTTGGTGCACCTCTGTCACGGTGGCCAGTGGAGAGCTCGCCATATAACACGATCTTGGGAAGGCGATGGTCCTCCATTCTGGAGACGTGACCCATCCAGCGCAGCTGGATCTTCAGCAGCGTGGACTCGATGCTGTCGACCTCTGCCATCTCGAGTACTTCGACGTTAGGGGTGTAAGCGCTTCAATGGATGTTGAGGATGGAGCGGAGACAACGCTGGTGGAAGCGTTCTAGGAGCCGTAGGTGGTGCCGGTAGAGGACCCATGATTCGGAGCCGAACAGGAGTGTGGGTATGACAACGGCTCTGTTTACGCTTATCTTTGTGAGGTTTTTCAGTTGGTTGTTTTTCCAGACTCTTTTGTGTAGTCTTCCAAAGGCGCTATTTGCCTTGGCGAGTCTGTTGTCTATCTCGTTGTCGATCCTTGCATCTGATGAAATGGTGCAGCCGAGATAGGTAAACTGGTTGACCGTTTTGAGTTTTGTGTGCCCGATGGAGATGTGGGGGGGGCTGGTAGTCATGGTGGGGAGCTGGCTGATGGAGGACCTCAGTTTTCTTCAGCCTGAAAAAACACATATAACACTTTTATATACGTCTGGCAGCCGTATTTGGATCACATAGGAGCCCAGATACAGTAATAAAAAGGAACAAAAAAGGGTATAAAAGTAACTTGTGTACAAAAACATAGTTTCCCCAACTATATTCTATATACTTAAAATATATGTAAGCTCTGATGGTAAATGGATCTGTATATATGGAAGGGGAGGGAGGGAGGGACTTTTTTTTTTGATTTTGTTTGTTGTGTTTGTGAGAAAAAGTTTAATATATTGTATATTTAAAATGTTACTATGTATATTTTTTGAAAAAAAATTCAGAAAGAAAGCTTTCCTGAAAGACCAGAGAAGTGGGGCATAGAAAATGCTCCGTGCTTTTTAATTTTTAACCACTTGATTACGTTGCACCATTGATGCTTGTTCTTCAACTTGAGTCATAGAGGTTTTGAGTGCAGAAATGAAAACAGGCCCCCTCAGCTCTACTTGTACCTGCTGACTAAGCTAGTGCCATTTCCCTATGTTCCAGAAGCATTGATATGCAGAGGGATCTGGGGTTCTAGATCTATGGCTTCTTGAAAGTCGATAGGGTGGTAAAGAAGGTCAATGGCATGGTTGGAGCATTGAATATAAGAGGAAGAAAACTGCAGCAAAGAAAGACTCTGATTAGGCAGCATTTGAAGTCTTGTGTGCAACTACAGGAGAGTTGTGGAGGCTTTGGAAAGGGTACAGAAAAGATTTGCCAAGATGTACCTGGGTTAGAGGCTATGAGCTCTGGGAGAGTTTAAATCAAATCTAGTGCATGGAAAGCTGAGTAGAGTCCCCAAGATAAAAATGTCAAACACTGGAGAGCTGTATTTAAGGTGAGATAGGGTGGGGATGGGGGGTGGTGGTTAAGAAGATATGAGGGCACATTTTTATGTAGCGGCCTGGCAGAGGTAGTGGTGGAAACAGATATGATGCTAGCTTTTAAAAGGTTTCCAGATAAAACACATGCATGTGCAGAAAATAAAGGGATATGTATCATGTGCAAACAGCAGTTTTAATTTAATATGGCCAAAATGTTTGGCACATACATTGTGGATTGAAGAGCCTGTTGCTATGTTGAACAGTTTTATGTTCTATATTATCAATATTTCCTTGTGACTTGGTGCCAAATATTATTTGAAGATTTTTCCGTAAACTGCTTTGGGTTGTTTTCCAGTATTATTTATGTAAAAAATGCAAGTTGTGAAAATATTCCCCATTAATAGGAACATACTTAACTATGAATTTGTCTTTTAAATTCATGTAATTGGTATTTTCAAAAGCTTGGCATTCAGTTTGATATTTTGGCCCTGAACTGTGATGTTGAACGCAGATCCTAAAATCTGATGCATGGTTTCCAGGATACTACATCTTTTATGTCAGCACTTTAGATGTTTATTTGAATACAGTTTGAGGAAAAGCTAAGGCATAAATTTGAAAATCAATTAACCATGTAAAAAACTTGGTGCCTGTTTACATTTGGGGACGTGAGGTGCTGTTAAGAAAACCAGGAATATGTGGAGAAAATTCAAATCCCAAAGTGCTTATTAAAAATGTTTTTATTTTATCTATTTTATTCATGCCAAAATTAAGTCAGTGCAAAACTTTTTTTCTCTCTTTTGAAAATAAGTGGAAATTAAAATGAGGAATTCATTAAGTTGGGTTTAACAACATAGCAAAATAAAGTTGTTGATTACAATATTTGATAATGTTCTGCAGAGAGAACGCATGAAAATTTGATTTTTTTTCAGTTGAAAGTAACAAAATCCAATTTGTGGTTTCATATTGCATTTGTTGAAAAAATATCAAAGGATAATAATATTTATTAAACTGGAAATCAATTACTTAACATTTAATTCAGTATATCTGGGGAAATGTGTTAAAAACAGCAATATCAATCCTGATAAACATTAAAGTGACACTTTTTATTTTTCTCTAATACAGAAATGCGATAGTTTCTGGTTTTGCTGATTGAAGGATTAGGACAAGAGTTTTGCTGAATCATAATCCCTGGAATTTCTTTCATAAACTTGGAAATGTGTGACTGTTCCTTAATTTATTAATCTAAATTCCAGCATTGCAATGTGAAATAAGTACTCGCAACTAAGGACTGCAACAATTCAAGAAAATGTGTTATCACTTTTCTTAAAGGCAATTGAGAACAGGCTGGTCTGGCCATAGGCACTTGTATCCTTTCTTCTTTGGCTTGGCTTCGCGGACGAAGATTTATGGAGGGGTAATGTCCACGTCAGCTGCAGGCTCGTTTGTGGCTGACAAGTCCGATGCGGGACAGGCAGACACGGTTGCAGCGGTTGCAGGGGAAAATTGGTTGGTTGGGTGTTGGGTTTTTCCTCCTTTGTCTTTTGACAGTGAGGTGGGCTCTGCGGTCTTCTTCAAAGGAGGTTGCTGCCCGCCGAACTGTGAGGCGCCAAGATGCACAGTTTGAAGCGATATCAGCCCACTGGCGGTGGTCAATGTGGCAGCCACCAAGAGTCCTTGTACCTCTTCTTTGGTGCACCTCTGTCTCGGTGGCCAGTGGAGAGCTCGCCATATAACACGATCTTGGGAAGGCGATGGTCCTCCATTCTGAAGACGTGACCTACCCAGCGCAGTTTGATCTTCAGCAGCGTGGATTCGATACTGTTGGCCTCTGCCATCTCGAGTACTTCGATGTTAGGGATGAAGTCGCTCCAATGGATGTTGACGATGGAGCAGAGACAACGCTGGTGGAAGCATTCTAGGAGCCATAGGTGATGCCGGTAGAGGACCAATGATTCGGAGCCGAACAGGAGTGTGGGTATGACAACGGCTCTGTATACGCTAATCTTTGTGAGGTTTTTCAGTTGGTTGTTTTTCCAGACTCTTTTGTGTAGTCTTCCAAAGGCGCTATTTTCCTTGGCGAGTCTGTTGTCTATCTCGTTGTCGATCCTTGCATCCGATGAAATGGTGCAGCCGAGATAGGTAAACTGGTTGACCGTTTTGAGTTTTGTGTGCCCGATGGAGATGTGTGGGGGGCTGGTAGTCATGGTGGGGAGCTGGCTGATCAGTCCTAGAAACTTAATAAATATATTAAAAGAAAAATCAGCAAATAGAGACACATTGTCTGTAGATTCTCTATGGCCTTTTGGAATTTACTCATATTCTGATGAGGTGTCCACGAGCTGAAACACTAACTGCTTTTCTTTCCGTAGATGCCACCTGTCCTGCTGAGTGATTCCAACACTTGTTTTTATTTCACTTATGTACCTTCAGTTAGATTTTTGTTAGTAGTAAAAGAATAACTTTATGCATAATTTGTAATTCTTTGTGTTTTGTGGTTTCTTATGTTTTAGTATGGTGTTGCCTTTAAACCCACTGAGTAGTATAATCAAAATAGCTAAATTACACACAGCAATGTCTGCAAATCTCAGTAAGACAATGTTAGAATAGAACAGTAGCACAGGAACAGGCCCTTCAATTCATTTCTGTCTGTGCATGATGCCCAAGTTATGCTAAAACTTGGCTCCCTGCACAGGATCCATATCCTTCTATTCCCTACATATCTTTGTACACCTGGAAGCCTCTTTTCTGCTTCCTCCACTACTCCTGGCAGCCCATTCCAGGCACCTACAGTACTCAGTTTTAAAAAATTGTTTTTAAACTTTCCTCTCCTCACCTTAAATGCATGTCCTCCAGTAGTTGACAGTTTTACCTTAGCTTAAAAGATTTTGATGGATACATAATTATTTTTGTGAAACAAAATATGAAAATATACCAAAATGTACTTTTCGAGATCACACAAATCCAAAACAACAAAATCTTTCTCAACAATGATACATTACAATCAGAGTCCATTTTCCCCTCACCCACCACCATAACTATATCTGCATACCTATATGTTTCAGATAAGGCTGCCAAACCCTAATGAATGTGTTATATTTTTCTCCTTAATTTATATATGATTTTCTCCAGGGGAATACAACTCTGTATCTCTATATTCCATCGTGTAATGTTTAGTTGGGAGTCGGACTTCCACGTGAACATTATACACTTTCTGGCTACTGACAAGGCGACCTTCACAAACTGAATTTGATATCTGGACAGTTTAAAACTTGTATCCATAATGTTTCCCAGAAGGTACAATTCCAAATCCTGTGGAAAATACACCTTTGTAATTTTTTTCAGAATTTCCCCAGGGTCCTCCCAGAAGGATCTCACCTTTGTATACAGCCAGACTGAGTGGATAAAGTTTCCAATCTCCACACCACATCCAAAATTTCTGGTTTAGATTTAAGTAGATTTTGTGATGCAGAAATTGTATTGCACTAATCTGTTTGATGCACCATCAATAATCACAAAAAGACTGGAGATGTGAAACTATCAGGCTTAACTGATCAAGGCAGAGTGGAATGGGGAGCATGCAAAGGGCTAGGATAGGATAGGATAGGATAGGTCTTGGGAGGTGTATCTAACCAGCAGCAGCCAATCATAACATAACAGTGGTTTTCCACATTCACTCTTGCAGGGTGAGAAAGAAAGATGAAGAAACAAATATACATATATACATTTTACAGATTAAGTCTGTCAGGAAGTCTCCTTTGTTGGGGAGCACTGCCGTGGTGTCCTGAGCAGCTTGTGGAGTTGGCCTGTCATTATTACAGTTTGTTGAGAGGGGTGGGGGGGGAACAGGAGAGGGGGTAAGAGAGTGTGGGGCTGGTGCATCCTTGGTGACAACAGTACCCAGGGGTGGAGAGTGATCAGTTGCAGGCTCAGGGACCCCTAAGGTAGAAGTAGGTGGCGGTTGGAGAGGCGCCTGATGGTGCCAGATCCTGGATTGAGACCTTGTCCTCACGCCCATCAGGGAAGACAACATAGACCAGTGGGTCAGTCTTAGAATGCCTGGCGTGCTTCCAAAGCAGGACCAGTCCTGGGGAGGAGCCAGGCATGCAGCGTAGTTCCTGATGCAGAGTTCCTCAGGAAAACAAACATCCGTTCATGAGGCATGTTTTAGGTGGCCATACATAAAAGTGATCGGATGGAGTGGAGTGTGCCTGGGAGGACTTATTGCCATTTGGTATCGGTAAGGCCCTGTGACCTCATTTCCAGGAGGATGATTTTCCAGACTGTGGTATTCTCCCTTTCCACTTGCCTGTTTTCTCTAGGATTGTAGCTGGTGGTCCTGCTTATGGCGATGCCTCTGGCCAGCAGGTACTGCCACAGCTCATCACTCATGAATGAGGTCCCCCAGTCATTGTGGATGAAGCCAGGATACCCAAAGAGTGTGAAGATATTGTGGAGGGCCTTGATAACTGTGGCTGTGGTCCTGTCAGGTCATGGGATGGTGAAAGGGAAATGAGAGTATTCGTCGATGGTTGTAAGGAACTAGGCATTCCGGTTGGAGGAGGGGAGAGGCCCCATGAAATCAATGCTTAGGCGCTCGAAGGGGCGGGTAGCTTTGATCAGGTGCACTTTGTCCGGTTGGTAGAATTGTGGTTTGCATTCGGAGCAGACCTGGCAGTTTTTAATCATTACTCAAACTTCCTCAACGGAGTATGGTAGATTCTGAGCTTTGATAAATTGGAAAAACCTAATTTCTCCAGGGTAACAAATGTTATTATGGAGGGTCTGCAGTCTGTCCATTTGGAAACTGGCACAGGTCCCACAGGATAGAGCGTTCGGGGGGGGCTCATTAAGTTTGCCAGGCTTGGAGAGGATGTTGTAGTTGTAAGTGGACAGTTTAATTCTCCATCCGAGGGTCTTTATTGCTCTTAATTTTTCCCTTTTGCTTATTATTAAACATGAATGTGACCACTCACTGATCCGTGAGGTGAGTGAATAGTTTTCTGGCGAAGTAGTGCCTCTCTGATGGCCATTCCTCCTTCTTTACAGAGGCATGGTGAATTTCAGGGGCCTGGTGGGTGTGTGAGGATAAAGCGACGGGTTTACCCACTTGGTTGAGTGTGGCAGCCAGGACAAAGTCAGGTGCATGGTTCTCCACTTGGAATGGTGTGGACTCATCTATGGCATGCATGGTTGCCTTGGTGATGTTGTCTTTGATATGGACCTCTGCCGGCAGGGGAAACGTGGTGGCTTTGACCAGTGGGAGAATCTTGTCTGCGTAGTTGGGGACCCATTGAGCATAATATGAGAAGAACCCAAGGCATCTCTTCAGTGCTTTGAGGGTATGTGTGTAGCGTGAATAAAAGCTCTCATGAATGGAAGGAGAACAAATGCTTTTATTAGCTTATAACTAAGGGTAAGGTTTCACAGTAGTCTTCAGAAGGGTTCTGAGTTTAGTGAGCAGATGGGGGTGGGGCCAGCCCTCAGCACAACACACTACCAGTGAATCCCAGTTTATTCATTCATCCCTTCCTTTAGAATTTAGGGTCTGTGAATGAAAATAGAAAAAAAAGGTTCAGGAAAAAAAAGGTTGAAAAATATAGTTATTTACAAATTTACACATTTTAGCAGTCCAGGGATCTGGAGATCCTGGTGGAGCACCTTAGCACCAGTGGGCCTTGGACTCCTTGGGTCTCCTAGCCCCCTTCTGAGGGAGGAGAGGTGGGCTAAGTCTCTGGCTCAAAGGTGGAGGAGGATGCACTTTCCTCCTGAACTGAATCTCCTGAGGCCCTGACTGGGGGTGGCGTGAATGAGCTCCATGGCTCGCAGGGCATTTGAGGCAACAGACCCTCTGTTCCAGCAGGTGCCTGGTCCCTGATGGCTCCCTGCCATCTGGGCACTCCACATAAGTGTCCGTGGGATTGGAATGGAGAAGTTTCACCGGGGGGTCAATCTTGTTTCTCCTCACTTGCTTCCTGAGAAGGACTGGACCAAGAGTGATGATCCAGGTTGGGAGTGTAGTTCCCGATGCCGACCTTTTGAAATGGAATAGGAGCTCGTGAGGAGTAGCATTGGTTGCATTACATAGTGGCGACTGGATGGTAGGGGAAGGTAGCCTTTAACCTATACTCATCCACCATTCTGTCCATCTGCCTCTGTAAAATAAAAACCCTGTTAGTGATACCGAAAAGGACCTCCGGGATTGATAAGATGACCGTTGGCTTCAAATGCCATATATAGACGGTCCTCGGAACGGATTGGGAACTGGTGATAATCAGCTTTCAGGTCGATGGTTGAATAGACCCGATACTGCACAATATCATTCACCATGTCTGAAATTCAAAGGAGGAGGTATGCGTCCAGGAATGTGTACCAATTAATAGTTTGGCTATGGTCAATTACTAGCCTGGACTTGTTTTCCCCTTTTACCACTACCGCTTGCGTTCTCCATGGGCTGGTGCTAGGTTCAATGATACCTTCTTCAAGTGGACGTTGTCTCTCAGGCTTTATAAAATCTCAGTCTGCTGTACTGTATCTCCAGCAATAGGTGTGCAGTCTGAGAACAGATTCAGGAAGAGAGGAGGGGGTCGATATTTAGTGTGGAGATGCTGGATGTGGGTTCTGATTTTAGGGGCCCTCCTTTCTGAACCGTTATGGGGGGAGGCGACCATAATACTCCAAGGTCATGCTTTTAAGGTGACACAGGAAGTCCAGACCCAACAACACCAGAGCACACAATTCATCAAGTATATACAAGTAAAATTTACAGAAATCCCCCCCTTCAAACGACAGATGTACTATACAATGTTGTTGAACATGTGTAGAATGCGAATGAGAAGCAAGGAATATGCAGTAATTGGAAGGATACCTCTTTAGGTTGTATTTTTGCATAGTCTGTGAGTCTATGAAGTTTTCAGTAGCCTGTGTCGATTAGGCATTTAGTGGAATGTCTGTTTACCTTCACAGTCACTATGGAATTGCTGAGTTGATGAGGCTGTCCTGATCTAGGTCCATCGAGGCTAGGTCCACAGAGACTCCATACTCCTCACTCGAGTGGCCCCCACTGTCCTGGGTTTCCCTGCATGGGTAAGATGGCGTCGACCTTGTGGTGCGGCAAGATGGCCACCCTTCTTCCTTCTCTGACGATGATGGCGCCGAGTTTGAATTTGGGCTTCACTGCCACCCTCTGTTGGCACAGCAAGTGAGTTTGGGTGAATTCGGGACAGGTGGCTTGGGGCTGGAATTTAATCAGGGAGCAGTGCAGGCTATGGACTTCCTGTGCTTCCCCTCGCACGGCAAACCCTCGCCCAATGCCCTTTCTTCCCACAGCTGGAACCCACTGAGTCTGTAGCTGGGTAACGAGATCGAGGAGGCTGGCTCTTGCTACAGGAAAAGCCCTCCCTAGCACAGGAAGCGGCAGCTGTTAGGGCTGGGGTAGCGGGAGCAGCCTGTCCTTGAAAGGGGTCTCCTGAGTGAGCGAGCTCACTGGCTTTGAGGTCGTTATTCTCAAGCTTGGCCTGTTCCAATGACTTGGCCGGTTCATCGTGGCTAGCAAGGTCCTTCTTACCTGACTCGAGCAGTCGCTGTCTCATGTACTTTGAGCTGACCCCTGCGACTAGGGGGTCCCAGATCTGTTCTTCCTTACAAACGTGGCCCTTAGCCGCTTCGTACTTGTACTTCTTCACAAGCATCCACAGATCCAGCAGGTAATCATCGATGGTCTCTCCTGGCAGCTGGCCACATAGAGCGAGTCAGTGCCTTGCTAGGACGTCGTTTTGCATCTTCAGGTACCCAGCCTTCAACGCCTCGATGGCAGCGTCATATGTAGTGCAGTCCCTGATGACTGCATACCCTTCATTCCTACCCTTGAAATTATTGCAGACCTCGTGAGTTCATCGATGTGGAAGATGTCTCTGGTCGTGTTCAGGTAGGCCTGGAAGCAGTCTAGCCAGTACGTGAACTCCTCAGCCGCGTCGGGGGACAGAGGGCCCATCAGCAGCGTACCTGGCTTGAGCAGCACTTCCATCGTTAGGGAATAAGCTAATAAAATAGTAGTGTGAATAAAAGCTCTCACGACTGGAGGGAGAATAAACGCTTTTATTAGCTTATAACTAAGGGTAAGGTTTCACAGTAGTCTTCAGAAGGGTTCTGGGTTTAGCCGGGAAACCAGGGTTATATGTGAGCAGATGGCGACGGAGCCGGGAGGCAGGGCAGGGCTGGCCATTAGCACAACACACTACCAGCGAATCCCAGTTCACTGCCATTTGGGAGAGTTAACTCCAGCAAAGGATGCATGCAGTCAAGGTCGAAACCAATGACACTGTTCTCAACCAAGCAGCCAAGGATGGCTAGTTGTGCTGACTGGAACACACACTTGTCCTCGTAATAAATAAGATTCAGGCATTTTGCTGCCTGGAGGAACTTGCAGAGATTTGCATTGTGATCTTGCAGGTCGTGGCTGCACATGGTTACATTATCTAGGTATGGGAAGGTGGCCTGCAGTTTAGATTATAGTGGTCCAACATGTGTTCCATCTCCTGATGGAAGACAGATACCCCATTTGTGACGCTGAAATAGACCTGGAGGAAGTGGTAGAAATGGTCATCTACCTCGAATGCAGTATACTGGCGGACTTGTGTGCAGATCGGGAGTTGGTGATATGCTGACTTCAGGTCAATCATGGAGAATACCCGATATTGTGCGATCTGGTTGACCATATCAGATATGTGGGGAAGTGGGTATGCATCGACCTGTTGATGGTCTGGCTGTAGTCTATGACCATCCTACTCTTTTCCTCGTACTTTATCACAACCACCTGCGCCCTCCAAGGGCTATTGCTGGCCTTGATGATGCCCTCGTCCAATAAGCGCTGAACCTCCAACTTAATAAACACCTTGTCTGCTGCACAGCACCATCTACTCCTGGTGGCCCCTGGTTTGCAGTTGTGAGTGAGGTTGATGAACAGTGGAGTGGGTCAACCTTGAGGGTTGAGAGGCCACAGGTCGCACGCAGAGGGCTGTCTGTGAATTGTTTGTTGCAACCGGTAAGAGGGGGGATGGGGCCCATTGAATTTCAATGTAGCTTTCTGAAGCTGGCACTGGATGTCCAGCCCCAGTAGCAAGGGGGCACAGAGTTGTGGCTTTAAATGTTTGTAAGGTCACTATACAAGATCCGTGGATGGCTGCCATGTGTGATTTGGACGCAAATGATGGGTGCTTAGTGGTATCAGGGTGGATAAAACTTTCTGTATTCCCGTTATCGAATAACCAGTTGGTAACGTGCCCGTTTACCTGGACTTTATCATGGATCTGGTGAGTTCATGTGCCTCTGGATTCAGGATGATGGAGGCCAGGTATAGACTCGTTGTCTGTGCCCGATGGGTGCTCATGATCCCGAGATGGCCACCCTCAATCCCAAGATGGCTGCTCTTGCTGTTCCCTTGTGGTGTCCTATGCCTGAGACGATGATGTTTGCCACACGGTCCAAAATGGTGGCCCCCATGACTCGCACATGGTGTTGCTGGTTCATAGAGGAGATTGCACTGTTCAGAGTGGTAAATGTCCTCACACAGTGTGCTATTAAGTTTCGCAGACTGTTTTGACTAGCAAACTTTGGTGTAATGTCCCTTTTTCCTGCACATAGCGCATACTGCATCCTTGGCAGGGCAGCTTTCTCTGCCCGAAGAAGTAGCAATTGGGGAGATCACCCGCAACAGTGGCTGAATTCAGGTCACTGGAGGAGTGGGACAGTGTGGATGATCTCCCGTCCCAGGATAGTGGCGTCCGAATTTTGGAGGGCCACCTCCAGTGGTCTCTGTCAGCTCAACTGCCCTCTGTAGATCAAGTACCTTTTGTTCCAGGAGTTTCTGTCTTATGTACCCGGAGCGGATACTGGCCATGTAAGCATCTTGGATGAGGTCGTCAGCATTCTGGGACGCCGTTACGACTTTACAGTTGCACCCTCTGCAAAGGCTCCGGAGGGCCCGCAGGTACTCAGCGCTTGATTCCCCTTGTCGCTGCTTTCTAGTGCCCAGGAGCTGTTTGGCGTAGACCTCATTTACTTTCTTATGATACTGGCCCTTAGGATCACCATAGCCACTGGGTACGAGCTGGTGTCGCTGATCATTGGGAATATTTGGGGCCTGACTTACGATAAGAGTAATCTCAGTCAGTTAGCATCCGTGGTGATAACATTCTGCCACTGCCACCAGGAAGTTTTCAAAACAGTGTAGCCAGAGTTTGAATGTGTTTAGGGCATCCAGTGATCGAGGGTCGGTGTTGAGCTTCTCAGGTTTCAGGTATTGTTCCATGCTATATTTTTTGAAAAATATAGTTAATAAAATTGATGCACCATCAATAATCACAAAAGACTGGAGTTGTGAAACTAATAGGCTTTTATTATCTATAGAGTGGAACAGCCATCAATCTCATTGACTGATCAAAGCAGAATGGAATGGGGAGCATGCAAGGGGCTGTGGATAGGATTGGTCTCAGGAGATGTGTCTAGCCAACAATAGCCAATCATAGCATAATAGTGGTTTACCACACTATACCTGACATTAATAACTGCTGTCCATTAATAACCAGTCTGACCAGTACCGCTTGTGGATTGTTGTGGCAAAATGTACTTTAAATTGTGAGGATTAAACTGAGTAATGTTTAATCTTTCGACAAGGTCTCGCATGGTAGACTTGCTGGTCGGTGAGATCATATGGGATCCAGGGTGAGCTAACTAATTGGATACAAAATTGGCTTGATGGAAGGAATCCGAAGGTGGTAATGCAGGGTTGTTTTTAGATTGGATGCCTGTGACTATAGATGTGCAGAGTGAAGAGGGCATGACCTGGGTGGCGGGGGTCTTTGAGGATGGAGGCTGCTTTTTTAAGACACCACCTCATGTAGATGTCCTTGATGGAATGAAGTCTGGTGCCTGTGATGTCACAGGCCGAGTTAACAACCGTGTGGAGTTTTTTTCTTGTCCTGAGATTTGGTGCCTCTGTACCAGACAGTGATGCAACCAGCCAGAAGTTTTCGAGAGTCTTCAGTGACATACCGAATCTCCTCAAACACCTCGCAAAGCATAACCGCTGGCAAGCCTTCCTTGTGATTGCATCAACGTGGAGGCTCCAGGACAGATCCTCGGAGATATTGACACCCAGGATCTTGAAGTTCTTGACCTTCTCCACTACTGAGGCCTCAATGAGTACTAGGTTGTGTTACCCCAACTCTCTCCTGAAGTCCACAATCACCTCCTTGGTTTTGCTAACATTGAGCGCAAAGTTGTTAATATGACACCATTCAAAGAGCTGTTCTATCTCCCTCCTTTACACTTCCTCATTGCTGTTTGTGATTCCGCTGACAACTGTGGTGTCATCGGCAAACTTGTAGATAGCATTGGAATTGTCCTGGGCCACACAGTTGTGGGTGTATAACGAGCAGAACCATGGGCTAGGCACCTGTGTTGATAATCAGAGAGGAGGAGATGTTTCCAATTCATTCTGACTGTGGTCTTCTGATGAGAAAGTTAAGGATTCATTTGCAGGGGTGGGGGAAGGGGAGGTACAGAGGCTCAGAGTCTCCTACTCTGGGGGAAAAAGACAATTGGCTGTTTTAGGCCTCTCATTATTTTTTTATACTTCAACAAGGTAATTCTTTTACCTCCTTATGATAGAAAAGCTTTAGAGAGATTTAGGCTAAATGTAGTGAAATAGGATGATTTGCCTGGATCTGTTAAGCCAAAAGGCCTGTTTCTTTGCAAATCTTCTTGTATCTCTATCATTCCACGTGCAGAATGTTTGAGAATGAGTAAAATTAAACACTTGAGTAAAGCTCATAACATTTGTATACTTTAAATAAAGTCTAAGGATGATCAAGGGTTAACGTTTAATAAGATTTTCTAGTCCTTGAGCTCTCCTCCTCCTCCCTCTGTTCCTTGTTGTGAATCACCTGATATTAAAATGATTGAAAATGTCTAAAATTTTTTTCCAAATAATCTTATATTTTAATTTGGTATTTGTTGATAAATTTAAAACTAATAAAACAGGAAGATGCTTCTTCAGCTACTTGAAATTTGCTGTGCTTTCACAAATTAGTGTAGTCAGAATCTTGCAGTTTTTCATTGATGGTTATGGGTTAAGATTGATTTGGGAAAATTAATTCTTGAATTAATATAAAGATTGGGGTAAGTACAAACTTAAGATAACTGGTGTAACTGTGTATGTTTAAACTTCATTCATGCGATGTTGATCCAACTGATTTCACCTCGATTCAACTGATACAATGAGTGAAAATTCAATGCTTGATATTTAACAGTGTCCCTGCCCTAAGTACATTCTCTGACTTTCTATGAGCACCTACAAATAAATATTGCACTTAGAATGCTTTTTAAAGAAAATATGTTAAATGATGGCCAGAAATGGAAAAAGGTCAAAACAATGTCACATAATGCCTTGGAATGTAATTCTTTTTAAACTGTGAACAAGCACATATCAATTAAACTTTGAAGCTACTTTTACTTAACAATAGTGAAAACTTTCTTGGCTTGGAAAGGCACCCACTAAATCACTGTCATTCTCTGCAGCATAACGTTGCAGCATCTAACATCTTGCACCTTTAATAATTATCATTCTTGTTTTCCAATCTTTCTAACCTTTCTGCAAATCATCCATCTCTAATTGACTTCTTGTATGTAATCTCCTCTGTTCTCAATTAACCACTAATGGCTATGCTTACCTTTGGGATTGAAAGCTCAGAATTCCATTTGTTATGAGCCCAGAGGACCCCAAAACCCAGCAGCAATAGATGTTCACCAAGACAAATGGTTACTTAAATAAAAAGTTACTTCGAATTATCTTTAAACATGAAAACAGGATCAAACTTTAAGTTATTACTATTAACTTAGCGCCCTTCTAATTCAAAGCACACATATCTGTAATGTGTGTGTAAGTTCCGAAAAGTTCTTTGATTCACAATCCAATCTCACTCCTCCAAGTTCACTGGTCGCAGGTAATACTGTGCACAGAATTTGACATTTATGAATTTCACCAGGCTTTGATGCTTGAAAGGTAAATGGTTACCACTCAGGAAGGTTCTTGTTGGTTTTCAGAGAGAGATTTGTTGCTAATTGGACACACACCCTCTCCACTGCTCATCCTTCCATTGATCACTGGATCGTACACCTCTGCCTTCAGGTCTTGGCTGAATCCTAAAACAATTAGGATCTTGATAGAAATCTGTTTATTTGCTTCAATGAGTGCCACTTTGACAATACTTGAAAATCTTGAAATTTTCCTGGACAAAAGCTGCCTACTTGATTCCCTTCAATACCATTGCATGTTGGCTCCACTATGCATCTCTCAACCTGTGACCCCACCAAAAATGAAAAGGGCTAATAGGCCTGCAAAAGCACCACCACAAGTTTTCCTCAGCATCATATGATTCCGAGTTTCATTTTCATGATAGAACATTCATTATCATTAGGTTTAAATTGTGGCACCAAGTCACATTGCACAAGTACTTCTGGAAGATTTTAAAAATCTCTATCAGATTATCTTGCAACCTCATCTTTTCTAAGGAGAAAATTTTAGCTTTCCCATTGATTCAAGGACCA
The DNA here is from genome assembly GCF_036971445.1 of Narcine bancroftii. Taxonomy (NCBI): domain Eukaryota; kingdom Metazoa; phylum Chordata; class Chondrichthyes; order Torpediniformes; family Narcinidae; genus Narcine; species Narcine bancroftii. Next base: position 360,541,963 of record NC_091470.1, on the reverse strand, counting down.
TATTTTTCTTCAGTTTTCAGTTTCTTGAATGGACCTTCCTTCCTCTTATACTCAATGCCCTGACCAATGAAGGCAAGTAATTGATATGCCTTCTTTACCATCTATCTACATGCATTTCCACTTCAAGTAGCTCTGAACTTGGACTCCCAGAACCCTCTGTAGATTAATGCTATTGTTCTTGCATTTAACTTTGCTCTTACATTTGACCTCCCACTTGTCCTGATTAAATTCTATTTGCCATTTCTTTGCCCATATCTGTAATTGATTTATATCCTATTGTGTTCTTTGATAACCTAATACACTGTCAAAGACCACCCATCTTTGTGTCATCTGCAAACTTACTAACTTACCCACCTTTTTCATTCCAGTCATACATATTTTATACAAATAAAGAAGTTCTAACATTCATCCCTGCCATACACAAACTGGTCATGGACCTCCAACCAGAATAACACTACCGCCATTACTCTATGCCTTCTATGGACAAGCAAAATCAAAATTCCAACTATCGCTTCACTTTGGATTCTAGAGCAACAGTCCTAGTACCAAACCCTGAGGGACTACACTGATCATGGTTCTCCAGTCTGAAAAATTGCCCTCTACAATCAATCTCTGACTCTTATCACTAAGCCATTTTTAAAAATCCAGTTGGTGTTACGTCGGCAAGGTAACCATACCTCTGATATCGGTAGCCATACAGAACTGTCCATCATCCCTTGGGCACCACCCAGCCTGTCAATCAGATGTGTGCCTGCCCGCCAATCAAAGCACACACTGTCACTGGCTGGCCTCGTACATCACAGCCCCTATTCAGCAGAGTGGGATATTTAAACCTGAGCACACCATTGTTCATTCTCTTTTCCATGTGGTTGCAGGTAAGGGACTTGCAACCCCTTAAGGGTACCGCTGTAGACACAGCCAATACTGGTATTGTAGCTGTGGTCCCAATTATCAGGGGTATGGGAGTGTGTATACTCCTGTAAGTAGCCCACATGTAGGGTACCCTCTGTAGTCAGAATCCCCTTTCTGTACGGCCATATTCCGGGGTCGGGAGCCGGTTGTGTTTCCCCCCCCCCCCCCCCTCCTTGAACTGCTTCTGATAGCAAGCTGCTGCTAGGTTTAGGTTCCAACACTAATTACTCTGCTTTATGCTGTTAATTGCTTCTAATCTGCTACTGGGTTGCTGGGATAGCCAGCCTGTTTGGGTGCTTTCAGGTGGCCAGAATACCTGAATGTAAAAAGGTCCCTAAGATACCCGAATACGGCTGTCGGGAGGCCACCTGAAAGTGGAGAAGCAGGTCCCGAGGAGCACTTATCTAACCCTCCTCGAGAGGTATATTCTTCGGCTTGGAGCGCTCCCCCTTGACTCCCCCAAGGCAAAGCGGCTATCAGCTTTCAGGAACCTAGCAGTGGGTGGACTGCTGACAGCCAGCTGGCGACCCACTGACAGCTACCCTCCCCGCTCCCGACACCTACCCTGCCCACTGCCAATACCCACCCACCCTGCTGCCGACACCTACCTGCCTCACTGCGCAGGGCTGGGTGCTGGGCCCAATTTTGTATTCTCTTGATACCTACGACTGCGTCTCTCTGTATCCCTCATTAAATTTGCAGATGACATGACTGTGGTTGGGCTCATATTCTTTTTCTTTGGCTTGGCTTCGCGGACGAAGATTTATGGAGGGGGTAAAAGTCCACGTCAGCTGCAGGCTCGTTTGTGGCTGACAAGTCCGATGCGGGACAGGCAGACACGGTTGCAGCGGCTGCAGGGGAAAATTGGTGGGTTGGGGTTGGGTGTTGGGTTTTTCCTCCTTTGCCTTTTGTCAGTGAGGTGGGCTCTGCGGTCTTCTTCAAAGGAGGTTGCTGCCCGCCAAACTGTGAGGCGCCAAGATGCACGGTTTGAGGCGATATCAGCCCACTGGCGGTAGTCAATGTGGCAGGCACCAAGAGATTTCTTTAGGCAGTCCTTGTACCTTTTCTTTGGTGCACCTCTGTCGCGGTGGCCAGTGGAGAGCTCGCCATATAACACGATCTTGGGAAGGCGATGGTCCTCCATTCTGGAGACGTGACCCTCATATTAAGGAGCAATGAATCAGCCTATAGGACGAAGTCCACAGACTTGTCAATGTGGTGCTCGGAAAACAATCTGGTATTGAATTCCTTGAAGACGCAAGAACTCGTAATGGACCGTATGAGGTATAGTTTGGCCCCAGCTCCATTGTATATTAATGGGGACTGTGTGGAAAGGATAATGACTTTTAAGTTCCTGGGTAATGACTTTTAACAAAGCCATGCTGACCCTGACTATATCTCTTCCTTTTTAAGTCTAGTTTAATCTTGTACCTCCTCTTTCTTCCAAAACATTTCTCTGATGTTCGGCTTCTGTTTTGTCGTTTGCACTGTTGCACTGTTTGTTTTTCTGCTATTGCCACCTTCAGGTTCACCATCTAATGCAGTATGTTCATTCTTCCCATCATTTCCTTATGTTTCTTTAGTTTCATCATTAAAATTACCGCATATTCTATATAGTATTCAATAACAAGAATGGAAAGTTAATGGAAGTTGCTTCAAATTGGTGCTGTGCATCTTTGATTTTAGTTGACTCAGTAATAGCTGAAAACATGATAAAGAATTTATCTTTGGATTTAAGGAAGTATTCTGTCTTAAACCAAATATTTTTATGTTCAGTGTCTCTAGCTATTATCATAAATATTCTTTTCATGTGGTAGAATTGTTTTAAGTAACACTGTAGCATAAATGATGATGGAAGATGAGGAATGTTAAGAGGCCCCTTAGTCTATGCAGACATTTTAAACATTCTTTTGTGCCAAGAGTGTTTGAAGTGTAATAAACTTTGAGAGAAGCAGATTAATTCAATATTGCTGGAGTTTTTCATATTGAAAGGTAAATGGGAAATGCATGTAGCCACAATCCACTTTTAAAAAATCTTGATATAATTACTCAGTAATAATAATCAAAGTTTTTTTGAATGTTGGAATCTATCAACCTATAATTTACATGTATTTATCAAACCCTATGATTGAGGTATTCATTGGCAATAAATTGGTTCATTCATAAGAACATTTGCACTGCAGTGGGCCAAAACACCAATGAATATTGACACGATAAGCAATGCAGCAGGGGAATGGAAAGGTGTTAAAACTGTACAAACCAGAAGGACCAGGTTTACTGTGGTGTTACCGTGTATGGCCACAGGATCAAAGTTAAGACCCATGGTAATCTTCAAACGCAAAAATAAATGAAAAATGAAATTCCCTGCAGGTTCTTTGGATGGATGAAAATGGTGTAAAACTATGGATAGACAATGTGTGGAACAGACAGCCAGGTGGTTTATACAAAGAACGAAGTTTGCTGGTCTGGGATTAGCCAGAGTTGGAAAATCACATTGCAGAATATGTACGTGAACAGAGGCAAGATTGCTAAATAGTCATCCAAACAAATTAAGAACATTTGCACAGCAGTGAGCCAAAGCACCCATGAATTTTGACACGATGTGGTGGTACACCACTGGCCTACTGCAGGGGGAAACCTTTGTACCTACAGAAGAGCATGGGGACGAGACAACACCTGGCCGACTGTCAATCAGCTGACCTGAATAGACCAAGCCCCACGGAGTTTGCTTGTCTGGGATATGTTTTATAGCCACTTCGCTGAGAAGACATACATGGCAGTTATCCTGGATGGTTTGACATATATATTGTAATCTCTCAATATCAGACACTTCGCTGAGAACACGTACATGGCAGTTATCTTGAATGGTTTGAATGTCTGCCATGTGATTGATAAGTCCACCGGCTGGCGTTTCCTGGTGGACACCGAAGCAGAACTGAGCATCTTACCCCCGACCACCCTCAAGATTCGCACCCGAGCATGGGGTCCCACCCTGCGGGCAGCCAAGGTTCTGCCATCAAAACCTTCGGCACCCGCAGGGCGCAGATCCAGATTGAGAAAGACAAGTTCCGCTGGAGGTCAGTGGGTACTGCGCTATTGGGGGCTGTCTTCCTCAGAGTGCATGGCCTACTCGTGGATGTGAAGGGCAAATGATTAGATAACACTCGCACTTTCCACTCAGTCCTCCTCAATGCCACGGGAGCCTGCAAGCTGGAGATAGCCATCATCACCGCTCCCAGGGACGAGTATTCCAGCATACTCGACGAGTTCCCCACCATCCTGCAGCCGCAGTTCACCACCGCCATGCCCCAGCATGGGGTCTATCACCATATCTCCAAGCAAGGCCCCTCGCTGCATGCCAAGGCCAGGCGACTACTGCCCGAGAAGCTTCAGCTGACCAAAGAGGAGTTCTCCCGTCTGCAGGAGTTGGGAATCGTCCGCTGGTCCAACAGTCCCTGGGCCTCCCCTCTCCACATGGTCCCCAAGTTTTCTGGGGGCTGGTGGCCCTGCGGGGATTATCGGCGTCTGAACAACGCGACTATGCCAGACAGGTATCCCATCCCGCACATCCAGGACTTCACAGTAAACCTCCAAGGTGCCCAGGTCTTCTCGAAAGTCAACCTGGTATGGGGCTACCATCAGATCCCAGTCCACCCTGAGGACATTGGTAAGACCATGATTGTCACCCCGTTTGAATTCTCGTGGATGCCCTTCGGACTTAAAAACGTGGCCCAGACTTCCCAGCACCTGATGGACGCAGTGGTCAGTGACCTGGACTTTGTGTTCATATACCTTGATGACATTCTTTTTGCCAGCCGTGACCACGAGGAGCACAAGGTCCACCTCCGCACCCTGTTTGGCCTCACGGTCAACGTGGCAAAGTGCCAGTTCAGCAAGCAAATGCTGCTGTTCCTGGGATACACCATCTCGGTGGTTGGAGCTGCCCTCGCACCAGAAAAAGTCATGGCTGTGCGTCAGTTTCCCAAACCCAACACCCTCAAGGGCCTGCAAGAGTTTGTCAGTATGGTGAACTTTTATCATCGTTTCATCCCTGGTGCGGCCTGGATCATGCGGCCATTATTCTCGATGATCGCTGCAAAAGACAAGGCCCTGGTTTGGTTGGAAGAGGCGGAGGGCGACTTTGCAGCAACAAAAGACGCACTGATGGGCGCCACATTATTGGCCCACCTGTGCCCAGAGGCCCACACCGCGCTCTCGGTAGTCGCTTCAGCCACGGCCATGGGGGCATGCTAGAACTGTGGTTCGATAGCCAATGGCGCCGTTGGCTTTCTTTAGCAGGCACCTTCGACCTCCGGAACTCAAGTACAGTGCCTTCGAATGGGAGCTCCTGTCCCTGTACCTGGCCATCCGACACTTCCGGTACTTCCTGGAGGGCAGGCCATTCACTACGTTCACTGATTACAAGCCACTCACGCAGGCCCTCACTATGGCCTAAGGTCCATAGTCGACTTGCCAGCAGCGCCACCTCTCCTATGTGTCGGAGTTCACCACCAACATCCGGCACAGGGCAGGTAGAGACAACATCGTGGCAGACGTGCTCTCTCGATCCGCAATCTACAACCTCGCACCCGCCCTAAACTACACCCAGCTAGCGCAGGCTCAGAGGGAAGATGCAGAAACGCAGGCCCTCCGCCTCCAGGACATTCGTTTGCCGGGCATCCCAGACACGCTGCTCTGTGACGTTTGCACTGGTTCACCGTGCCCGGTAGTCCCGCCGCAGTGGATGTTGCGGGCCTTCAGCATGGTCTACAATCTAGGACACCCCTCGGTCAAGACATCGGTGTGGATGGTGGCGGAGTGGTTTGTGTGGCACGGGCTTAATAAGGAGGTAACCCAAATGGTGAGGAGCTGCACGCAGTGCCAGGTCTCCAAGGTCCACTGGCATACGAAAGCCCCGATTCAACAGTTCGACCCGGCGGTCAAAAGGTTCCAGCACATACATGTTGATATTGTGGACCCCCTACCAATGTCCAGAGAGGCGCGCTACCTGCTGACAGTGGTCGACTGGACCACGAGATAGCCAGAAGCCATCCCCATCAAGGACACTTCCGGCAAGACATGTGGCAGGTACTTGATTGCTCACTGGATCGCTAGGTTCGGAGTCCCGACGCACATCACCAATGACAGAGGTGCCCAGTTCACCTCTGCCCCTGGTGAGGTGACCCTACTGGGGGTTAAGCTCCACCATACCAATGGCCTGGTGGAGCAATTTCACTGTCATCTGAAGTTGGCCCTCGTGGCCCGCCTCACCGGTCCTGGCTGGGCAGTTGAGTTGCCCTGGGTTCTGCTTGGCATCAGGACAGCCCTGAAGGAGGATCTGCAAGCGTCATCTGCAGAGTTGGTGTATGGTGCGCCACTGTCACTACCCGGTGAGTTCTTTGGCCCGGAAACAGACTCCACGACCGATCACCCAATCCCGTTAGCAGATCTCTGCAGTAGACTCATCTCGCTGCCCTCCCCTCCGCCTCCTACGCACTACGTCACACGATCAGCCCGATTGCCCAAAGAGCTGGATGAAGTCAAATTAGTCAAATTTGATGCAGCCCACACACTGCGCCCTAGCAGCACCCTTATGAAGGCCCACTCAGAGTCCTCCAGCCGTCCGGCAAGATCTTCACATTGGACATTGGGGGTAAAAGTGATCTATTTATGGTAGACCGCCTGAAGGTGGCACACCTAGACCTCTCGCAACCAATTCATATGGCTCAGCCAAAGCGCCGAGGCCATCCGCCCAAGCAGCGGGATGCGTAAGCCGGTTCTGAGGGGGTTGTGTGGCAGGCCCCGCTTGTACCGGCGCGTGGCGGGGCAGCCACGAGAAGATGGCACCGTCGGGGGACCTCCTTGCCTCAAGGCTTTTGCCAGCGCATGCCTCAGGCAGACGTTATGACATCACCGCCCACGTGGGGGCGGAGCTTACTCTGCCTTTAAAGGGGTGCGTGTGGGATTTGAATAAAACGGTCATTGAGAACCTCCCAACGTAGTGGCTATGAGTCTCTTTCATCATAGCTGCCACTACAGAAAGTTAATATTGAGTCTTGAAGAAAGGTTCTGGCCCGAACAGTGACAATTTTCTTCTCTCATTGATGCTGTTTGATCTGCTGTGAGTTCCTCCAACAGATTATTGGTATTTAGAAGGTGACACTAGTCTCAGAGGTAGCATTATTCCTCAGTTGAATATTTTCAGGTATGTATTTTATCAAAAGCTTAAAAAATATACCTGCTTGAACTATGCATTGTTACGTCAAGAACTTGATACAGATCCCTGTGCTCTTTGTTGCTATATGAAGGAACCAGGTGCGAATGCCTTTCCACCTCCAGTGCTTCTCCCAGCAATGAATCACTTTATGCTTCACTTTGAAGAGCCTGCCCGTGAGGGGTGAAGTTAGATGAATATAGTGAGTGGTGACCTGCTCAGTCCTAGGATATTGGTCTTAAGGATGCCTCCTGTTTGGCAGAGTACAGTACCTGCTTCATGTGGTTTTAGACAACCCAGATCTTAGGGTTTTTCTCACCACATGGTGGAAACTCATTGTTTGGGTCAGGACCCTTTTTTTGACAAAGCGTTGACTATTCATTTCTCTCTATGAATGCCGCCTGACCTGCTGATTCCCTCCAGGCGCTCATTATTTGCTCAAGATCCCAGCACCTTCAGATTTTGTGTTTCACCTGATGAAAGCTGCTCTCAATTCGGCTCAATTCATTCTCCCAAGCATAGGGATTTCGTTATGGGAACAGATTCAATGGCCAGGAATCATTATTGAAAATATTATTCTTCTGCCTGGGGAAAACTGGAGTCAAACAAAGAGAAGAGGAAACAGCAGCTTTCGTTATATTCGACAGGAAGTGATGAAAGAGCCCTTAAGATTAGGTTGCTCTGCCAAGGTACATAGAAATGCTGGAGGAACTCGGCCAGTCTCACAGTGTTCGTAGGAGGAAAAGATATATTACTGACCTTTCAGGCCAGAGCTCTTCTTCAAGGTATAAGCAAAGAACAGGAAGGCGGCAGAATAAAGACTGAAGACTTGACAGGGGAAAGAGCCTGGATGAGGGGAGATCTCATCGAAACCTATTAAATACTGAAAGGACTGGATAGAGTGGACATGGAGAGGTTGTTTCCTATGGTGGGGGAATCTGGAACCAGAGAGCAAAGTGTCAGGGTACAAAACATCCCTTCAGAACCAAGATGAGGAGTAATTTCTTTACCCAGAGGGTGGTGAATCTATGGAATTTGTGGCAGTGAACATTGTGGCAGTCATGTCATTGGGTATACAAGTTCTCAATGAGGAAGGGAATCAAGGGTTCCAAGGAGAAGGCAGGAAAATACAGTTAAGAAACATAGTAAATCAGTCATGATAAAATGTTCTGCTTGACCAGTCTACAGCCCAATGGTATGGACACAGACTTTTTCAATTTCAGGTAATGAGTCTGTTGTCTTCCGTACCTCTTCTACTTTCTCTCTCCCCACTTTTTTCTATTTTTGTACCCTTCCCATCCAGCTCCTCATCCATTCTCATCCCTGCACTCTTTGGTTCCATCCCCTTTCACCCCTATTCTTCTGCTCTTTCCATCCCCAATCCCTTGCCCCCCCCCCCCCCCATCACCCACTTTATTCTATGTGGTTTCTTAATACCACCATTGTCACCTTTTATCAGACTTCTGCACCAGCATCCCGTGTCTTCTAATCACCCACTCCACTCTGAATGACTCATGTAAAAATGCAATGCTGGAGAAACTCAGCTGGTCAAACAGTGTACTTTATATTAGCAAAGATAAGGATATTTAACCTATGTTTCATCAAGGTATGAAAAATGTAGGCAGCCATCTGAACAAAATAGTAGGGGCAAGGAGCAGGGGGAGGAGCACAGTCCCACAGGCAGGAGGTAATAGGTCAGGGGTGGCCAACCATTTAATTTTTAATTTAGACTTGCAGCAAACTTTAAAAAAAAGACATACAGCATGGTAATAGGCCATTTCAGCCCACGAGTACGTACTGGGGGTGTAGGTTAATTGGGTGGAAAATTAAGCATTGGTCCTCCAATTTACGAGTACCTCTGTATGACTCATTACCTAATCCCTTTGTTTTTCTTGCTTCTTTTCTCCCTTTGGCATCTGCCAATCTTCTTCCTCTGACTGTCATGCTTCACCTTTCCCTGGTCCACCATCCCTGTCCTGCTCCTCCCATCCTGTCCAATCTGCACTCGTTTTTCCCTCTCTCTGAATTTCCAATCTTGATGAAGAGCTCCAGCCCAAAACACTGATCATTCTTTTTCTCTCACTGATATTGCTCGACTAGCTAAGTTTCTCCAGCAGATTATGTTTAGCATGAAACAAACCATTCCAGGATTCCCACCAGATACCCAGTATGGATAGGGTAGGAATTTGTTCAAGAATGTTGATAATGTCTGTAACTAATGCATCTCTGTATATAATATATAATGTTATAATGGCCAGTTTAGCAATAATCCTATTAGCATCCTTGCTTCTGGAAACGTGTCATGCACACTAAGCAAGATACCGGTGTTTATCCGTGAACTAATGGCTTTGCAGTGTTTATAGTTATTACATTTGGATTTGTGTCTCATTATCTATTAAGTAGTTTAATGCAAAGATCTAGTCAAAGTCTTTGAAAAATAACACTAGCAGGGCAATGTACAAGCAGGTCTACTATACATTTCTGTCATAAATTTATAATTAATTTTTATGATTTGCTTTATAGAACAATGGAACATTACAACACAAAAACAGTCTGTGCCAAACTATTATTCTGCCTCGTCCCACTGACCTGCACCCAGTCCACAGCCCTCCATACCCCTGCACCCAGTCCACAGCCCTCCATACCCCTGCACCCAGTCCACAGCCCTCCATACCCCTGCACCCAGTCCACAGCCCTCCATACCCCTGCACCCAGTCCACAGCCCTCCATACCCCTGCACCCAGTCCACAGCCCTCCATACCCCTGCACCCAGTCCACAGCCCTCCATACCCCTGCACCCAGTCCACAGCCCTCCATACCCCTGCACCCAGTCCACAGCCCTCCATACCCCTGAATTTTTTTTCCTGATTAGATTGTCTGTTGATTATCCATACTGCCATGTCACATGAACTTTTTAGGTTCACTACTTTAGGTATATGAATTAGTATTCAGGATACTTTTACTGCAGCTTTATTAAGAGATACCAATCTGGTATAATTGTGGAATGAGTCACGTGCATTGCTGTTTGGTACAGAAGACTGAACGAAAAACAGTACAATTCAGAAATAGGCCCTTTGTCTTACCATCTCTGTGCCGACCATGAGGCCAAATTAAACTAATCCTATCCACCTGCTCATGATCCATATCCTCCATTCTCTGCCTGTTCACATGCCTATCTAAATACCACTATTGTGTCTCCTTCCACCACTTTCTGGCAGCATGTTCCAGGTACCCACAACTCTCTTTGTAAAAAATAAAATTCCCTTTAAATATTCCCATGTCACAAGAAAGCTATGCTCTCCAGTATTTGGCATTTCCACCCTGGGGAAAAGATTCTGACCAGTTAGCTTACCTATGTCTCTCATAATTTTATTTCCTTCCATAAGGTTTTTCCTCAGCCTCCTGGACTGGAGAAAACAATCCAAGCTTGTGCAACCTCTTTCTACCTAATATACTCCAATGCAGGCAATATGATGGTAAACTTATTCTGAAACCTCTCCATGGCATGCACATTCTTCACGTAATGTGGCTACCAGAACCATACACAAACCGCCCAGCCAAAGTTTTATGCAATTGTGATATTACTTGCTGATTGAGACAAGCATGTCATATGTCTTCTTTACCACCCTATCTGTATAGCCACTTTCAGGGAGAGATGGACTTGCACCCCAATATCACTCTGTTCATCAGTACTCCTCATGCTCCTTTCATTTACTGTGTATGTTTTCCTTATATTTGACCTCCAACTCTGATGAGATGGGTTTGAACTAGTTTGGCAGGGAGCTGGGAATCAGAATGTGAGTAGAAATATTGGGTAGAAGGACAAAAGCAAGAAGCTATGTGTTCTGAGTTGGTGTTGAAGGACAGGCAGGGGACAAAACAAATGTAGCCAGTTAGGGGGTTTGAAATGTGTCTATTTCAATGCTAGGTGTATTAGGAGTAAAGGGATGATCTTCGAGCATGGATCAGTTCATGGAACTGTGCCTGTGACAGAAACTTGACTGGAAGATGGGCAAGATTTGGCTGATGCAGGATTTGGGGTTGAGATGCTTTAAAAAGAATAGGATGGGTGGTAGAAAAGAGGGAAGAGTATCATACTGGTCATGGCTATAGAAAGCAAGGACACTGCAAAGGTATTGTCCACTGAGTCAGTGTAGGTGAAAGTCAGAAATAGGAAGGGAGCAATCACTGTGCTGGGAGTAATCTATAGACCCCCAAATAACCCTGGGGACGTCAAGGACCAAATAAGCAGTCAGATCTTGGAAGGTGCAGGAAATGCAGGGTTGTAGTTATGGGTGATTTCAACTTTCCTAATATCGACTGGCATCTCCTGACTGCAAGTGGGATAGATGGGGCTGAATTTGTCACGTGTGTTCTAGAAGGATTCCTAACACAGTATGTGGACTGGCTGACAAGAGGAGAGGCCATACTCGATCTAGTTCTGGGTAATGAACCTGGTCAAGTGGCAGACCTCTCGGTTGGGAGAGCATTTTGGTGAGAGTGACCACAATTCTCTGAGCTTCAGCATAGCTATGGAAAAAGGACAAAATAGGAAAATGCTTAACTGGGTAAGGGATAATTACGAAGGGATGAGGCAGGAACTAGCGAGAGTAAATTGGAAACAGACGTTCAATGGTGAAAGGACAGAAGTAATGTGGAGAAAGGGTTTTACTCTTTTGATAGAAGGAGGATGAGCGGAGACATGATGGAGGTATTAAGAGGAATAGATAGAGAGGACAGCCAGCACCTCCTTCCCAGGGCACTACTGCTCAATACAAGAGGGCATGATGGTGCATGGAATGCACTACCTGGGACAGTGGTGGAGGCAGGTATATGGTGAATTTCAAGAGGCTACTAGACAAGCATATGGAGGAATTTAAAGTGGAATGTTATGTGGGAGGCAGGGTCTAAAGGTTGGCACAACATTGTGGGGCGAAGGGCCTGTACCGTGCTGTACTGTTCTATTCTATAAATCTATAAACCCCTCTATCACTATAGTTTTTCCAAGAGTACAATAACAAAGGCAAGCTATGTGGTCTAGTATATAAATTAACTGGATGGCTAAGCCATAAATGAAATATACTCTGATGTCTGAGAGTTATTAGTTTCAGGATGGATATTGTGAAGAATGTTTTGCCATCAATTGGTCTTAAAGAACCAAATTCTCTGATGTGGCAAATTTTGACTGACAGTGTAAAATGAGTGAATTGGTCCAAGACACAAGAATCTTGCAGCAGGCTGCTAATTGATATTAATATCGAACAATACAAGTACAATTTACCCTTACTGATGTCATATGAAAGAATATTTATGCTGCTTTATTGGATTAGGTGTGAAGAAGGTGTTTGGCACAACTGACTTCATTTGGTGGAGTATTGAGTGTAAAAGTTTGGATCTTATGATACTTACGAGGCTTTGGTGAGACCACACTGAGAGAGAGAACCTTGTTCAGTTCTGATCATCCAGCTACAGGAAGGATATCTGTAAATTGAAAGGGGTGTGGAGGAGATTTACCAGGATGTTGCCAGGACTAGAAAGCTTAATTTATAAAGAGAGGTTAGATAGGCTGCATCCTTATTCCAGAAGTGCTGAAATCTGAGGGATTATTATCTGGAGATTTTTAAATAACGTGGGCATCGATAAAGTGAATGATCATTGTCTTTTTTTTCCCCACAGTGGATCATAGTAGATTTGTGATTTTTATAAATGACCTGGACGAGGAAGTGGAAGGGAAGATCAGTGAATTTGTAGATTACCTGAAGGTTGGAGATATTGTGGATAGTGTCAACCAGCCATTCTCAACCTTTTTTGGTTTATGGCCCCTTCAGGACTCTACTCAAAATTTATAGAACCCCCCCCCCTTCTGTGTGAAACAGTCGTTTAGTTGATTTCTTCTATACTTCTCTCCTACCAACTGCATAAAAGCATTAAAAATATTTTATGATTTCAGTCCGTGCCCCCCCTGCCCCCACCTTAAATGTACTCTGGCCTCCAGTGGCGCCCATTCAGAATGGCTAGAGTTTAAAGTTATTGTAGGTTACAACAGGATATGGACAGGATCCAGAGTTGGGAGGAGAAGTGGCAGATGAAACTTAATCCAGAAAAGTGCACATTTTGGAAGATCAAGCTAATGTGAGGTGCATGGTTAATGGAAGAACAAAGTAAATGGTACAACTCCATTGATGCCTTATGGTTGCCACACAAGTTGATAGCTTGGATAAGAAAGCATATGGTGTGCTGGTTTTCATTACAGGCAGTCCCCGGGTTGAAAACACCAGATTTACAAACAACTCATACTTGCATACCGAGAAGCCAACTGGAAATAGAATGCTGTGACCTTCCGGTTTGAATGTGATTATGCTGTAGGATACTCTCGCGCGATGCTGTTGTCACCCAGCAGGGAGAGAGGGAGCAAGCAGGCAGGAACGAGGGTGCGAGCGTTTCAATAACAGCAGTTTTTCAGATGATGACATTCACTGAAGCTGCTTCACTTTTTTCTTTCTTTTTCAATATTTTTATTAACATTGAAATATCACATTCAAAAATACATATTTTACACATAAAATTCAAAAAGATACATTACACTTAAATCATTATCATTTCATCCAAAGTACTCCACATATTGAGCAAACAGATAATATTTTTTTCTGATATTATTATTTTATTATTAAAAAAATAAAAGTCTAAACCCACTACCAAGAAATAAGCTGTTTGGCCACTGTTATGAGCCCAGAGGACCCCAAAACCCAGCAGCAATAGATATTCACCAAGACAAATGATTACTTAAACAAAAGTTGCTTTTACTTATCTTTAAACATGAAAACACTTTAACTTATCACTATTGACTTAACTAACATAACTTAATCCCCTTCTAATTCTAAGTGCACGTGTATATAATGTGTGTGTAAGTTCAGAAAAGTTCTTTGATTCACAGCCCAATCTCGCTTCTCATTCCTCCAGGTTCACTGGTTGCAGGCAATTCTTATACTGTGCACAGAATTTAACATTTATAAAGTTCATCAGGCTTTGGTTCTTGAAAGGTAGATGGTTATCACTCAGGAAGTTTCTTTTTGGTTTTCAGAGAGACATTTGTTGTACGATGGACACCCAACCGCTTCAGTGTCTTGCCGAAGAAACTTTCCCCCTCAGGGTTCTCCAGATGATAACCTCTGTCTTTCAGGTCACCACAGGGTGCCTTTTTGATTTTTCCTATTTCAAGTGAAACATTAGACAGCCAGTCCTCTCCTCTTGCATGAACCATAAGGGCTTTGACCAGGCTGAACTAAGCACTCACAACCCGTCTCCCAAATGGGGTTTTCCACAAGTTGCCAGCTTGTCCTGTTCCAGTCCCAGCTGCTGTTGCTGGGTGTAACACTGTAGAACTGATCTCTGTCTCTCTTCTCTCTCTGAGAGAAAGCCTGTTTGACTCTCTCTGCTTGCAAAACCACTCCAGACAGAATGTGTCTCTGACAAGTTCTTTCATCTGTTGCCTTTTGTAAACAACAGTCCTTTAGTGAAGTCTCTTGGGCACTCTCCAAAGCTTTTGCAAAGACTGTTGGCCCCGACATGTCTAGCATGGGCAGATCTCCAGTATTTTAAATAAGATCTTTTAAAGTGTTTGTATGTGACCTACACTAAAAAACCTTTCCCAGTTTATCTCCCATAAACATATCCAGATACTCTGCCACACCACAAAAAAAGAAAAGAAAGACAATTCTTATCAGAGTGATAAATTACCTAATTAGTCAACATCATTATCGATGTTACTCAAGTCTCACTTCTTCACTACAAAGCTGTCTGTGAGTATTGTGTATGAATAATAAAGAAATAAAAATCGTAAATAAAATTCAATTTAATAATTTGATTCCTTCACGTTGCAGAAATATATCAACTATCATTGGACTGTTCAGGAGCATTTAATTTTCTGCTTTTGTAACTGTCTGGTATTAAATTTTAACAGATATTATCTCACAGAAGAATTCTACAATTGTCACTATTATAATCTCTCAACAATTTGTTGACATTAAAGTAGAGTGGGTTTTGGGTTTCATTTAAAAAAAAATCCGTTCCCAGTGCCTATTGGGATCTACACCAGGAAACTGACAGAAGCAAAGGAGGAGATTGTTTAGAACTTGATAGATCGTTCAGTCCTCTTTATGCATGGGCATAGTGCTGGAAGACTGAAGGATAGCCAATATTGTTTCTTTATTTAAGGAAACTGGCCGATGAGACTTGCATGTGTGGTAGGGAAATTATTTTTTAAATATTTTATTTAAAATTTAAAAACCACAATACATTCAATTAATAATGAATTGTATATAAGAAAATACACGTGGTATATAACCTAATCCCTCCCTCCCTCCCCACCACCTGCCTCCCTCCTAAATACCCCTTATAAAGAAAGAAGAAAGGAGATTATCAAATGGATATATAAATTCAAATCAACTACCATGAAACCGAAAACCACCATCATGACGAGCTATTGAAAGCTTAAATTTTCAAGCCAACATGTTGTAAATATAGGCTCCATATTTTCAAAAAGAAATGATATTTATCAAATTATAAGTTTTCAAGAGGAATACAAGATCTCATTTCAATATGCCATCTCTGCATCTCCAAAACCATATCAGACTTCCAAGTAATAGTTACACATTTCCATGAAACAGCTAAAGTAAAAATTCAATTTGATACATAGTTTACCTTAATTTAAAGCTAAACATTTTATTATTTCCTAATAAAAATAACATTGGATTTAATAGAAGTTTAACTTTTAATACTTTATCTAAAAATGCTTTAATTGGTTACATTTAAGGAAAGACTGGATCGTTACATGGATAGGAGGGGACTAGAGGGGTATGGACCGGGTGCTGGTCAGTGGGACTAGGAGGGTGGGGATTTGCTATGGCATGGACTAGTAGGGCCGAACTGGCCTGTTCTGTGCTGTAAGTGGTTATATGGTTATATGGTGTCCAAAAAATGACAACCTTAATACACTGTAAATTCGAGTGAAAAAAAGAACCTATCTCTTTATGACATCCAAAGCATAATTCTGAAGATATTAAATTAAATTTTTTTAATTTTTGAGGTGATAATATATCTTACATTAATAATTTTAGTCATATTATTTTTACATGACATTCTCCAATCATCTTGATCTATTCTACCTGAATCAATTTCACACTTTAATCTTGATTTATGAATATCTAATTTTGGCATTTTCCTTTGAAGTAGTTTTTACATTTGTGAAATAAATTTATTAATATATCTTTTAGTAAACAGAATTTCTAACTCAGATTGTCCAGATTATCTTAGACTTTGACCTAATTTATCAATTAAAAAAGCTTTAACTTGATAACAACAAAAAACAGTATTATTTGGAACATTATATTTTTCGTTCATTTGTTGAAAATATATAAAATAACCCATTGAAAAGAAATAAAATAACCAGCTTTAAAACAGTCTCCTATCATTTTAATCGTCATTTGATTCCATAACTTTAAAAATTGATTATTAACAGTAAAAGGAAAAAGTTTATTTTGATATAAAGGTGTTTGATGTGAAATCTTACCTTTCCCACCTACCTCATAATCTATTTTATTCCATAATTCAATTAAATGTTTCAGTATAGGTGGGCCCTTATTGCCATTTAATAATTTGATATTCCATTTATAAATACATTCTTGTATAGATTTTTGATTTATTTTATTTATTTCTATATTAGCTCATGTTAAAGATTTATCCATTGAGGTAGGGAAATCATTGAAAAGTTTCTTGGGGTAGGATTTACTCGTATATGGAAACGCATGAACTTATTTGGGAGAGTTAACGTGTCTGCAGTAGAGGCAAATGTTAAGAGGCATTTTGACAGATAGATAGGCAGTGGAGAGGGATGTGGTCCATTAGTTGAAGTTAATTTGGCAGAATGTTCAATGCAGACTTGGTGGGCTGAAGGCCCTGCCCTGCACTTTTCTATGTTCTCTTTTTCATATTCTAAAATTAAGTTATGGTGATACAAGGCTGCAACAAGGATGGCTATAATGCTTAAAGTTTGAAGGATTGTTGGTGTGATGTGATCTTAGAATGATCATTCCTTTAAATCAAGATGTTTATTATTTATTATGCTGCAGCAACTTGTATAATGCCTTCAAAGTCTAGTAAAATCCCCAGGTGTTTTATAGCACTTTCAGGGGGATAAAGAACCAAAGAAGAAAGAAATGACTGTAGCCACACAAGAGACTGCAAATGCTGGAATCTGGAGCAACACACAATTTACTGAAGGAACTCAGCAGATTAAACAGCATCAGTGGGAGGAAAAGAAATTGTCAAGATTGTGAGTGGGAATTCTTCATCAGGACTGAGTGAGTGGAGGAGAGAGAGAGATCTGGTTTCATGAAAACAGGGTGGGAAGTGTAAGACTGGAGCCAGTGAGGGAATTTTTAAAAAAACATAACGATGCAAATCGGTAGGTAGGTCTTCTGGTCCATAAAATCTGTGCTTCCCAATTAACCTACACCACACATATTTTAGAACAGCCATTCTCAACAGGGAGTCATATGGCCCCCTGGAGTGACAGCACATTTAAGTGGGGGGGGGGGGGTGCACAGACTGAAATCATAATTTTGTTTTTTATCTAGTCGGTAAGAGAGATGTACGAAGAAACCATCTAAACTTGATTGCTTCGCTGATAAGGGGCCATAAACTTTGAGCAGAGTCCTAAGGGGGTCATAGCCAAAAAAAGGGTTGAGAATGGCTGTTTTAGAAGGTAAGAGGAAATCTGAGCACTTGGGAAAAAAACCCTTTCAGGTCACTGGGAGAATGTACAAACTCCTTGCAGACAGCACAGGAATCTAAACTGGGTCACCTGTACTGTAATAGCATTTCACTAACGGCTATGCGAACTGTGATTTGTGGACCAGGGAGAAGTGAAGGATGATTGACAGAGGCTATTGACTGGCAGATGTCAGATCATGGGAGGGAGAATCAACTTGGTAAGGTGGACGACGGAAGACGATTCAAACAGGGCAAGTAGTTGATGGGTAGGGACAAAGGCTGTCAATACTGGAATCTTCTAAATAGAGGTGACAATAATGGTACTGTGAGAGACTAGTCTGAACCAAGGCGAGGTTGTGGGTAGAGGGGAAAAATCCAGAATGGGAAATAGGGGTAAAAGAGGAAGGAGGGTGATTTGGTGAAGGGATGGATTGGATGTGGCTGGTAAAAGAGACAAAAATGGGGGAAAGAAGAATAGTGGAAGAATAGAAGGCTTAGGACACATTACCTGAAATTGGAACATTAATTGTTCATATCATTAGGTTGTATTCTGCCTAGGTGGAATATGGAGTATTGTATTTCTCATTTATGATGGACCTCACTCTGGCAGCAGGGAAGGCCAAGGATTGGTAGGTTGGTGAGGGAATGAAAAGGGCAATTGAAATGGTATGCAGTAGGAACTGGGATGGCTATTGCAGATAGAGCATAAATACTCTGTAAAACAATCTCCAAGTTTACGCTTTGTCTCATGGTAAGTGCCAAATGCAGTAAATGAGGCTGGAATCTCTGATTCTCCTGGAAGGTCTGCTTAGCTCCCTGGATGGTGATGACGGAGGCAGTAAAACAGCAAATGTAGCCTCCTGCGTTTGCTGAGGAAAGTATTGGGGCATAGAGAGTTGGTTGGGGAGGGATGAGCAGACAAGAGAGTGATGGAGGGTAATGATTCCACAGAAGGCAGAAAGGGGTAGATGGGCCTGGTGGTGGAGTCGTAGTTGGTGGAAATAATGATAATGTGCTGAATGTGGAGGTGAGTGGAGTGAAAGGTGAGGACAGAAGAAACCCTAGTTACTATACAAAAGTGCTGGAGAAACTCAGCAGGTCCTTCAGTATTCAAAGACAAAGATATATAACTAATGTTTCGGGTGTGAGCCCTTCCTCAAGGTATGAGCAAAAAGCAGACAGATGCTGAATAAAAATGGGGGGGAGGCGGAAACAGGCCAACAGCCAAAAGGCCATAGGTGGACATGGATAGGAGGCAGGAGGAAAAAGCTGAGAACTGATTGGGGAAGAGGTGAATGCAGAGCTGGAGGAAAGGACATAGAGGGATAGGGAGAGAGATATGGGTGGGGAGCTGGAGGAAAGGAGCTATAAGCATAAGGAAAGAGAAAGTGACAGGAGGTGGGTAGGGATGCGTGTAACAGAAACTGAAGAAGAGGTCGATATTAATGCCATCATTTTGGCGGGTGCTCAGATAGAATATGAAGTGTTATTCCTCCAATTTGCAGGTGGTCTCAGTTTGGCAGTGCATGCCAATCATGCCATCATATGTCCAGTCTCTGAACCACAATGGAGCACCAGATGCAGTAGATGACCCTACAGATTCACAGTGAACTGTTCCTTTAAATCAAGATGGACTGTTTGGTGGCCCTGAATGGTGATAAGGGAAGAACTGTGGTCCCAAGTGTAGCATTTCATGCAGTCACAGGGGTTAGGTACCAAAGGGACGATTGGTGAGAAGGGATAAGGGAGTCACAGAGAGGTTGGTCCCTGCATAAGGCATAGAGGTGAAGATGAGCTGGTGGTGGGATCACATTATAGGTGGCAGAAATTGCAGAGGAGCTTGCCACTCCTTTCTCTCTCTTTCCCTTGCCCTCTGTCTCCTTTCCTCCAGCTCTGCATTCAAAGAGCTACACCCTTCCCCTGAGCAATCCTTAGGTTTTCTCTCCTACCCCTCCTATCATGCCCACTTATGGCCTCCTGGGTGTTGGCCTGTGTTCCTCCCCCTGCCCTTTCTTCTCTCCTCACCCACCTTTTCATTTCAGACTGCTTTTTGCTCATACCTTGATGAAGAGCTCAGATCCGATATGTTGGTTACCTCATTTTGCCTCTTATTGAGACTGCAGGACCTGCTGAGTTTCTCCAGCACTTTTGTGTATTAACTACAATCACAGCATCTATGGACTTTTTTGTTTCCCCATAAAAGAAACCCTATCTTTGTGGTGTGTGGAGGGAATGGGATGAGTGTGGATCCTGAGAAATGTTTGGGGAAGCCATATTCCCTGAAAAAGAAGGGTATTTCAAATGTCCTGGAATGGAAGGCCTATCTTGAGAGCAGATGTGATGGAGGTGGAGAAAATGGGAGAAAGGGATAGCATCCTTTCAAGAGAAGAGGGGTAGTCAGTGTGCTGGTAATAAATTCAGTATAAGGCTTGTATCCTGGAAAGGAGTGATCTAGAAAGGGGAAAGAAGTGTATGAAATAGTCCAAGTGAATTTTGGAGCAGGCTGGAGGTGAGTAATAAAGTTGATGAATTCTGTTTGGGTTTAGGAAGCAGCCCCAATGTGTTCATCAACATAACAGAGGAGGGTGGATTTAGAAACTAAATCTAATATGGGTTATTTTAACCTATATTTGTTAAGTGTTTAAAAGTACACATCTTCAATCCAACGGAAAACTGGAAGGTGATTACATCTGTAGTTGCTTATGTCTCCAAATTCTTATACTGGTCTAATAAAAGATTTCCTGGACAATTTCCAAAGCAAATCTCTCGTGGCCTCTAACTGTGAACCAGCAGTACTGTTGAGAGAAAAGCAACGCATCTCCAAATGGCATGGGATTCAATTGGAAATGGAGTTTTGTATTCTGGAAAATCGTATTGAGCATAGTTTTCCAGGAATGTTATCCCGCCATGATATAGGGGAGTTGCCTATATCCAGAAATCTATTCATCTCTCTATTAAACACATCAATGACAAAGTCTTTATAGGTAGAGAATTTCAAAGACTCGGCATCTTTGAGTGATGAAATTTCTCTTCATTTCAGTTTGAACTGGCCTACCAAATATATTGCAAGTGTGAACTCTAGTTCTGTACTCATTCCAGGAGAAATTTATTACATCTCAGTTGAAGTTTTTATTTGCTTTCAAGGGCTGACATTTAAAAAAATATATTTTAAGGTAAGTGTCTCCAAAACTTGTTTTATGAAAGACTGGAATCCTTTTGCAAATCATCTGTTGAGAGATTTGTTTTTCATATTTTGCATTCAATGAAACAGAAATAGACAAATCTTGCAGTATTAATATTTGTTTTGAAGAACTTTAATGAAGAGCAGCAAAAAGAAACTAATTCAATTTTTTCTAAATTTTGGCTCAGAAAATAAGTTTGATTTGTCCACAGTATGTTGATGAAAAAAAAACATACACATACATATAGTTCAAAGGTTATTCTTTGCATGTTGTAAATTAAACTTCATGCAAGGTATTTCTAGGTATGATGTTGCAGTTCCATGTTAATTGCCGTTTATTACAGTCTAAGTTCAGTAATCATGCCTTTTTATTCCCAAGGAATGTTATTTGTGGAAATATGCATGTTAAGTTTTGGCATTAAATTCTAGAAAATAGAAATGAAAGACTGATGCACAAATATCTTTGGCTTGGCTTCGCGGACGAAGATTTATGGAGGTGGTAAAAAGTCCACGTCAGCTGCAGGCTCGTTTGTGGCTGACCAGTCCGATGCGGGACAGGCAGACACGATTGCAGCGGTTGCAAGGGAAAATTGGTTGGTTGGGGTTGGGTGTTGGGTTTTTCCTCCTTTGCCTTTTGTCAGTGAGGTGGGCTCTGCGGTCTTCTTCAAAGGAGGCTGCTGCCCGCCAAACTGTGAGGCGCCAAGATGCACGGTTTGAGGCGTTATCAGCCCACTGGCGGTGGTCAATGTGGCAGGCACCAAGAGATTTCTTTAGGCAGTCCTTGTACCTTTTCTTTGGTGCACCTCTGTCACGGTGGCCAGTGGAGAGCTCGCCATATAATACGATCTTGGGAAGGCGATGGTCCTCCATTCTGGAGACGTGACCCATCCAGCGCAGCTGGATCTTCAGCAGCGTGGACTCGATGCTGTCGACCTCTGCCATCTCGAGTACCTCGACGTTAGGGGTGTGAGCGCTCCAATGGATGTTGAGGATGGAGCGGAGACAACGCTGGTGGAAGCGTTCTAGGAGCCGTAGGTGGTGCCGGTAGAGGACCCATGATTCGGAGCCGAACAGCA
>NC_091470.1:359479971-359619610 GCF_036971445.1 Narcine bancroftii | reverse complement strand
TGACTGGGGGGAGGGCTGGGGTTCAGACTGGGGGGAGGGCTGGGGTTCAGACTGGAGGAGGGCTGGGGTTCAGACTGGGGGGGAGGGCTGGGGGTCAGACTGGGGGGAGGGCTGGGGTTCAGACTGGGGGGAGGGCTGGGGTTCAGACTGGGGGGAGGGCTGGGGTTCAGACTGGGGGAGGGCTGGGGTTCAGACTGGGGGGAGGGCTGGGGTTCAGACTGGGGGGGATGGGGTTCAGACTGGGGGGGGCTGGGGTTCAGACTGGGGGGGGCTGGGGTTCAGACTGGGTGGGCTGGGGTTCAGACTGGGTGGGCTGGGGTTCAGACTGGGTGGGCTGGGTTCAGACTGGGGTGGGGCTGGGGTTCAGACTGGGGGGGCTGGGGTTCAGACTGGGGGGGCTGGGTTCAGACTGGGGGGCTGGGGTCAGACTGAGGGGGCTGGGGTTCAGACTGAGGGGGCTGGGGTTCAGACTGGGGGGGCTGGGGTTCAGACTGGGGGGAGGGCTGGGGTTCAGACTGGGGGAGGGCTGGGGTTCAGACTGGGGGGGATGGGGTTCAGACTGGGGGGGGCTGGGGTTCAGACTGGGGGGGCTGGGGTTCAGACTGGGGTGGGGCTGGGGTTCAGACTGGGGTGGGGCTGGGGTTCAGACTGGGGTGGGCTGGGGTTCAGACTGGGAGGAGGGCTGGGGTTCGGACTGGGAGGAGGGCTGGGGTTCAGACTGGGGGGAGGGCTGGGGTTCAGACTGGGGGGAGGGCTGGGGTTCAGACTGGGGGGAGGGCTGGGGTTCAGACTGGGGGGAGGGCTGGGGTTCAGACTGGGGGGAGGGATGGGGTTCAGACTGGGGGGGGATGGGGTTCAGACTGGGGGGGCTGGGGTTCAGACTGGGGGGGCTGGGGTTCAGACTGGGGGGGCTGGGGTTCAGACTGGGGTGGGGTGGGGTTCAGACTGGGGTGGGGTGGGGTTCAGACTGGGGGGGCTGGGGTTCAGACTGGGGGGGCTGGGATTCAGACTGGGGGGGGCTGGGGTTCAGACTGGGGGGTGGCTGGGGTTCAGACTTGGGGGGGGCTGGGGTTCAGACTGGGGTGGGGCTGGGTTCAGACTGGGAGGAGGGCTGGGGTTCAGACTGGGAGGAGGGCTGGGGTTCAGACTGGGGGGAGGGCTGGGGTTCAGACTGGGGGGAGGGCTGGGGTTCAGACTGGGGGGAGGGCTGGGGTTCAGACTGGGGGGGCTGGGATTCAGACTGGGGTGGGGTGGGGTTCAGACTGGGGGGGCTGGGGTTCAGACTGGGGGGCTGGGATTCAGACTGGGGGGGGCTGGGGTTCAGACTGGGGGGTGGGCTGGGGTTCAGACTTGGGGGGGCTGGGGTTCAGACTGGGGTTCAGACTCCGTCCCACCTTGCTCCCGATCTGGTTTCCGCACTGTCCCGCTTGGATATGGACGATCTCTCGCATGGTGCTCGTCTCCGCGGGCTCCCGGCAGCTGCCTTCTCCCTGTGTGTGTGTATATATATATGTAGGCACCCTCCCAGGCCGAGTCCCCACCCGCCCTATTCCTGCCCAGCCCACGGGCGGAGCGAGCGTGGAGGCCACTCTTGCTCTTTGGACTGGCCCAGAGGTGCAGACGAAGACGACAGCGAGAGACCCCAAGTCCAAACTCCGCATCGGGACGGCTGTGGGACCTGTTACTGAAACAAAGAAAAGACAACGTCTGCAGACCCAGGGATCGAAGTAAAAACCCAACGCTGGAGAAACTCGGCAAAGATATAGTACCAACATTTCGGGCTTGAGCCCTTCATCTAGGGAGGAGCAACATCTGAGATACAACCCAGAGGGCGTGGGTTAAGGGCAGAGCAGAAAAGTTTAGGGGGACCTTCTTCACACAGAGAGAACCAGCTGCCAGCTGAAGTGGTAAATGTAAGAAAAGTTTGGACAGGTACATGGATGGGAGGGATAGGGAGGGTAAGGACCTGGGTACAGAGCAGGGGTACTAGCCAGAAGAATAGTTCAGCACAGACTAGGGCGAAGGGCCTGAAAGGTTCTATGATTCTATCGTTCCAAGTCAGGAAGGTCGAGGTCGAGAACTATAAGATTACGTTCAAGTTCAAGTTTATTCGTACACGAAACCGCGCTTTCCAGTCCTCGATGCAAAACATGCAGACAATAAGATACATATAGACAAACAATACATATGCAGGTCAAATATACATCTTTCTCTTTGGCTTGGCTTCGCGGACGAAGATTTATGGACGGGTCATGTCCACGTCAGCTGCAGGCTCGTTTGTGGCTGACAAGTCCGAAGCTTAATAAATATGAGAGTCTCGGAGGGTGAGTGTGAGCAGCTCCTTTGGTCGTTCAGCATCCTCACTGCCCGTGGGAAGAAGCTGTTCCTCAGCCTGGAGGTGCTGGCTCTGATCCTCCTGTCTCGCTTTCCTGACGGGAGCAGCTGAAAGATGCTGTGTGCGGGGTGGAAGGGGTCTTCAGTGATTTTGTGTGCCCTCTTCAGACAATTATTTCGGTAGATGATGGGGAGGGAGGGAGAGCACAGCGATCCTCTCTGCCACTCTTATGGTCCTGTGGATTGACTTCCACACAGAAGTGTGGAACCGCTCCACACTGTGATGCAGTTGGTCAAGATGATCTTGAGAGAGGTTCAGTAGAAGGTTGACTTAATTAGTGGCTGGTAGCCTTGCCCGCTTCAGTCTTCACAGGAAGTGCAGTCACTGTTGTGCTTTCCTGACAAGTGAGGAGACGTGTGTCCAGCATAGGTCACTTGTTAAGTAAACTCTCCACTTTCTCCACAGAGCTCTTGATGTGTAGTGGTGTGTGGTCGTTCCTGGTTCTCCTGAAGTCCATGATTATCTCCTTCATCTTGTCCTCATTGAGACTCAGTTGTTACTTTCACACAAGGTTTTCCACCTCTTCTCAGTTGTGCGACTCATTATTGATGCAACGACTGTTGTCAGCAAACTTGATTTTCCAATGTTGGAGCTGGATCTGGCCATGCCGTCGTGGGTCAGTAGCGTGAACAGGAGCGGGCTGACCACGCAGCCCTGAGGTGCCCTAGTACCTCAGCAGGATATGCTCAACATTCTGCTGCTGACCGGACAGACTGTGGTCTCTCCGTTAGGAATTCCAGAATCCATTTACAGAGAGGTGTTCAGTCCCAGTAAGGACAGCTTCTCCATCAGCCTCTGGGGAATAATCATTTTAAACATGGAGCTGAAGTCGATGAACAGCATCCTGGTGTATGAGGTGTCGTTCTCCAGGTGGGTCAGGACAGAGCGGAGGGACAAGAGTATAGTATCATCAGTGGAACAGTTTCTTCTATAGGTGAATGGTTTGAAAAAATGTTTAATTGGAGTAAGGGGAATTATGAGGCCATCAGGCAGGAAAAACAGAGGTCCTCCATCAGCCAGCTCCCTACCATGACTACCAGTCCCCCCCACATCTCCATCGGGCACACAAAACTCAAAACGGTCAACCAGTTTACCTATCTCGGCTGCACCATTTCATCAGATGCAAGGATCGACAACAGACTCGCCAAGGCAAATAGCGCCTTTGGAAGACTACACAAAAGAGTCTGGAAAAACAACCAACTGAAAAACCTCACAAAGATAAGCGTATACAGAGCCGTCGTCATACCCACGCTCCTGTTCGGCTCCGAATCATGGGTCCTCTACCGGCATCACCTACGGCTCCTAGAACGCTTCCACCAGCGTTGTCTCCACTCCATCCTCAACATTCATTGGAGCGCCTTCATCCCTAACGTCGAAGTACTCGAGATGGCAGAGGCCGACAGCATCGAGTCCACGCTGCTGAAGATTCAGCTGCGCTGGGTGGGTCACGTCTCCAGAATGGAGGACCATCGCCTTCCCAAGATCGTGTTATATGGCGAGCTCTCCACTGGCCACCGTGACAGAGGTGCACCAAAGAAGAGGTACAAGGACTGCCTAAAGAAATCTCTTGGTGCCTGCCACATTGACCACCGCCAGCGGGCTGATATCGCCTCAAACCGTGCATCTTGGCGCCTCACAGTTCGGCGGGCAGCAACCTCCTTTGAAGAAGACCGCAGAGCCCACCTCACTGACAAAAGACAAAGGAGGAAAAACCCAACACCCAACCCCAACCAACCAATTTTCCCCTGCAACCGCTGCAACCGTGTCTTCCTGTCCCGCATCGGACTTGTCAGCCAAAAACGAGCCTGCAGCTGACGTGGACATTTACCCCCTCCATAAATCTTCGTCCGCGAAGCCAAGCCAAAGAAAGAAAGAAGAAAGGCAGGAAATTGGAAGCTTTAATTGGGAACAGATGTTCTCAGGGAAAAGTACGGAAGTAATGTGGCAAATGTTCAGGGGATATTTGTGTGAAGTTCTTCATAGGTGCGTTCCAATGAGATAGGGAAGTTATGGTCAGGTAAAGGAACTGTGGTGGACAAAGGCTGTCAAAAATCTAGTCAAGAATAAAAGAAATGCTTACAAAAGGTTCAGAGAGCTGGAGATCGAGAAGGTTATGAGGCTAACAGGAAGGAGCTTAAAAAGGAAATTAGGAGATCCAGAAGGGGCCATGAGAAGGCCTTGGCGGGCAGGAATAAGGAAAACCCCCAAGGCATTCTACAAGTATGTGAAGAGCAAGAAGATAAGATATGAAAGAATAGGACCTATCAGGTGTGACAGTGGGAAAGTGTGTATGGAACCGGAGGAAATAGCAGAGGAACTTAATGAATACTTAACTTCAGCATTCACCATGGAAAAGGATCTTGGTGATTGAAGTGATGACCTGCAGCAGACGGAAAAATATGGGCATGTAGATATGAAGAGAAAGGATGCGCTGGAGCTTTTGGAAAGCATCAAGTTGGATAAGTTGATGAGATGCAACCCAGGCTACTGTGGGAGGCGAGGGAGGAGATCGCTGAACCTATGGCGATGATCTTTGAATTATCAATGGGGACAGGAGACATTCCGGAGGATTGGAGGGTTTCAGATGTTGTTCCTTTATTCAAGAAAGAGGATAGAGACACCCCAGGAAATTATAGGCCCAGTGAGTCTTACTCTAATGGTAGGATTTATGAACATTATGATTAGGAATAGTCAACATGGCTTTTTCAAGGGCAGGTCGTGTCTTATGAACCTGATTGAAGTTTTCGAGGATGTGACTAAACACATGGATGAAGGAAGAGCAGTAGATGTAGTGTATATGGATTTCAGCAAGGAATTTGGTAAGGTATCCCAGGCAAGGCTTATTTAGAAAGTAAGGAGACTTGGGATCCAAGGGGACAATGCTATATGGATCTGGAACTGGCTTGCCCACAGAAGGCAAAGTGTGGTTATAGATAGGTCATAATCTGCATGGAGGTTGGTGACTAGTGGTGTTACTCAGTGATCTGTTTTGGACCCTTACTCTTCGTGATTTTTATAAATGACCTGGATGAGGAAGTGGGGGATGGGTTAGTAACTTTGCGGATGACGCAAAAGTTGGGGGGAGATGTGGATATTGTGGAGGGCCGTCAGAGGTTACAGCGGGTCATTGATAGAATACAAAACTGGGCCTAGAAGTGGCAGATGGAGTTCAACCCAGATAAGTGTGAAGTGGTTCATTTTAGTAGGTCAAATATGATGGCAGAATTATAATATTAATGGTAAGACTATTGGCAGTGTGGAAGATCAGAGGGATCTTGGGGTCCGAGTCCATAGGATGCTCAGAGCAGCTGCACAGGTTGATTCTGTGATTCTGTGCATGTTTACACTGTGATGCCACCACAATCCGACTGCAGTGAACTGGAATTCACTGTCTATGTATTATTCTGATGGCTGGGTCCTCCCCTGGCTCCACCCTCACCTCCCCCAATATAAATCCTGGTTTTCCCGCCTTACCTCAGATTCACCTGAGGACTATTGTGTCTACTGGCCATTGATTGTAAGCTATTAAAAGCCTGCTTGTACTCCTCACCTGTCTCTGAGTGCGATCAGTCGTGCTACACTGACTGACTCTAAGCACTCCATGATGACCTCTGCCATCCCAGCGTCACCAGGCTTTTTCACTTCATCAAAGCCAAAAACCCTATTCCATTGACAACCACGACTAGAAACTGCTGGGTCTGTGCCAAGTGCAAACCAGGGCTCTACAAGCCCAACAAGTCATACTTGATCAAGGCTACTCACCCCTTTGAACGCCTGAGCATGGATTTCAATGGGCCCCTGCCCTCTTTCTGTACTTCCTCAACATCATTGATGAGTACTCCCTATTCCCCTTTGCCATCCCCTGCCTGGACATGACCAGAGCCACTGTCATAAAGGCATTGAACAACATCTTTACCCTATTTGGGTACCTGAGCTACAGCCTCAGTGATCGGGGTCCTCCTTCATGAGTGACAAATTGTGACAGTACCTTTTGGAGCAGGGCTTCGCAACCAGCAGTAACCCCCAGGGGAACGGCGAGGTGGAACGGGAGAATGCCACTGTTTGGACGGCAGACCTCCTGGCCTTGAAATTGAAAGGCCTACCCATCTCCCACTGGCAGGAGGTCCTCCCCTGAGGTGCTCCATGCAATTAGATCCCTCCTGTGTGCAGCCAACACCACGCCACATGAAAGAAAGTTTTCCTTCCCCAGGAAGTCCGTGTCAGGAACAATGCTACCATCCTGGCTGACGTCCCCAGGGCCAGTCTTGCTCTGGAGGCATGCGCGGGGCCACAAAACCGACCCATTGGTTGAGAAGGTCCACCTCCTCCACGCCAACCCCTAATACACCTATGTGGCATACCTAGATGGGCACAAGGACAATGTCTCTGTCTGGGACCTGGCGTGTGAAGGAGATCCTGAGACCACCAGCGACCCAGTAAGACGGATCACTACTATTGATTATTACACACCCGGGCACCCTACCCTGACTCTTGCACCAGCTGCTCCGACCACCACGGCTGACCCCCAGCACTCTGCCCCATCCCATTCCCCAGGTATGCCAACTGCTGACATGCTCCGAATCAACTGGGAACCGGCAGCTGTACCACAGCTGGGACCCCAGTGGTCCCTGAAGAACAGGAGACCACTGGGCCAGCTGAACTTGTGATGGACACTGAACTCATTCCATCCTGTGGGACTTTCTTTTAAAAGAGGGGGTGAATGTGGTGATACCACTGTATGATGCTATTATGCCACTGGCACTCTATCTCTATGTATGGCTGGTCCACCCCTCTGTAACCCCCTCCCCCTGGAATTCCCCAATAAAGGCGGTTATGCCCATGTCCCTCCCCCAGTATGAGTCCTGGAATCGGGCCAGTATCAGGAGCGTGTCAAGTCCATTCTTATGGAAATAAAAGCCTGTTGTCCAGTAACTCCAATCTTTTGGTGTAATTGATAGTGCGTTACACATGATCATGTCTGGGACCTGGCGTGTGCAGGAGATCCTGAGACCACCAGCGACCCATTAAGAATGTTTTGGCCAGCTACATCACAGTGTGGTACAGCTGCAGCAAAGAAATGAATCGGAGGTCAATCCACAGGGACCATAAGAGTGGCAGAGAGGATCACTGGAGTCTCCCACCAACCACCATTGTGATCTACCAGGGTTGTAGTCTGAAGAGGGTGCACAAAATCCACCCCACACACACAGCATCTTTTAGCTGCTCCCCTCGGGAAAGAGATACAGGAGGATCAGAGCCAGCACCACCAGGCTGAGGAAGAGCTTCTTCCCACGGGCAGTGAGGAAGCTGAACGCCCAAAGGAGCTGTTCACACTCACCCTCCGAGACTCTCATAGCCATTAAACATGTTTGCATGTGCGTTCTATCTGGTTGGGCGTCTGTGTGATTTGCACAGAGGACTGGAGAACACTGCTTCATCAGGTTGGATTTTTGCAATCAGAAGACAATAAACTTGGCATGGAGAGTGTGGGGACTATTAAAATTGTTCACTGGAGGCCAGGGGAGTATTCAGCTGCTCAAACCCACCGGTGCTATCATTTGTCACCATGCAACAGGAATTATGCAACAACAACCCTGTAGACTGAGAGAATCTTATTTCATAAAGGACTGACACAATGAACAATATGGGGGCTGCAGGGAGTCACACCTGGCCATAGCCAAGTCAATCGGATTACCTGGGTCTCCTTCCAACAATAATATTTACCCAGCTTCATAATATCCTGAACATTGACCTTTAGCAAAAAAAAAGTCCTTCTTCCAGTCATATGAAGGTAATGAATAAGCAGGGAACACATCGCAGGATTCTGATCCATTTGATCTGCCTCCGTTGATAGGGATCAACTTTCATCACCACTACCTTGCAGTCCTGCTTTCCGAAATAAGGGCATTCAGATCGCTACCTGTAATAGTATGGATTGTATATAGTCATTGGTCGGTAAAGGCACAGGCTGGCCCGCGCCCTGATGACACTCTCCCCTGTGGCCTGGGCCATAAAGGTCGAGCCACCTCTCCCTTCCCTGCACTTCCCGAGATTGGGCCAGCTCAAGTCTTATGTACAATAAAGCCTATCGTTCCCTGTAGAGCTCGTCGAAAGAACCAAAGACTTGTTGATCCAAACCAAGGCTTTTATTAGCAAAAGACAGGAGCTCTTCACAGGTGGCCGACCAGTCCGGAATGATCCGACCTGGCTAGGGACACAACCCTTTAAGGCCCAGACAGTAGGCGTGGCTAAGCTCTCAGCCAATCTCTGTAAGCACAATCATTACACTCTAGATACTGTAACTATATTCATTGGTGATAGGTCTGTACTATCACATTCCCCTTAGTCTTTGTCTTTGTAATTATTGGGGCAACTGGTAGTGCCCAACAGTTCCGTGGCCTCCTGAATAATCAGCCGAAGAGTTTTAGACCATAGGTTATTGTGATCAGGAGGAGAGGCTCAACTTGCTGAAGGATCTCGAGTAAATACTTGAATGGAGAAAGGATGAGAGGAGCGGGGAGGGTGTAACTTTGTTTCCACTCACAAACCACCCGAAGTAATCCCTTACTAACCACAGAGCACCTATGGCATTCTACAGCAACTTCTCAATGGAATTTTTTGGAATTGCGGAATTAACAGCGGAGAAACTTTGCCCAAACCAGCCAGGATTAATGCCAGTTCCTGCAACCTGCCAGTGATATCTCTTCCAGGGCCCATCAAACTGTACTGAGAGTTTCTGCCTCCACCTTCTCCCACACTGAGCTCCATGTCCTTTATGCTTGTTGAGTGAAATAATATTTTGCAGTTCCCTTCCACCCAATGACCAATCTGGATCCTCACAGTCACGTTTAGACCAGCCATTGTCCACGATGAGAAAGGGCTGATTCTCGACATCTAGTAATCCCTGTAGTAAACACCTGCTGGCAGCCACAGGCCAAACGATGATTCTCTCATTCTGCTGGACTTTTTGCTGCAGACGGTAACTGCCACGGCAGCATCGACCTCAGCAGTTTCCACGTTTCAGTGGGTTCTGGGCATTCTGCACCCAACGCTGATTTGTGAGTTCTTAGCATCGACATTACCGACGCTCTTCTGGCGTACGGAATCAAATCGTGGCCGGCTGATAAAACAAGCATCGACATTACCGACGCTCTTCTGGCGTACGGAATCAAATCGTGGCCGGCTGATAAAACAAGCATCGACATTACCGACGCTCTTCTGGCGTACGGAATCAAATCGTGGCCGGCTGATAAAACAAGCATCGACATTACCGACGCTCTTCTGGCGTACGGAATCAAATCGTGGCCGGCTGATAAAACAAGCATCGACATTACCGACGCTCTTCTGGCGTACGGAATCAAATCGTGGCCGGCTGATAAAACAAGCATCGACATTACCGAGGCTCTGCTGGCGTACGGAATCAAATCGTGGCCGGCTGATATAACAAGCATCATCATTACCGAGGCTCTGCTGGCGTACGGAATCAAAGCAACTGCAATTCAAATGAACTGTCACAAGATTCCTGGTGATTTTATTTTCACCAGTTAGTAAAAGCTGTGTAGCCCCTGCATACAAAAATGGATGTGTGGACTGCAGTATTGTCTCTGATGTCAAGCCCGATGAATGCTCGGAATGCAGAGATCAATGTGAAATAGGCAGCCTCACTGGTTTCTGCCTACCCTGAGCACTGTGTTTTCTGTAGCTTGTTTGTTATGGTCTATAATTGGATTTTAAACAGGAGGCGAGCTGTTAGCACAGAAATACATTTTAAAACTGCAGCTTGTACTTAGAGAGGTTATTCCTTTTAAGTAGCAGGGTGGTGCAGTGGTTTGTGTTGTGGCTTCACTGCACCTGGGACCCAGGTTCAGTCCTGTCCGTGGGTGGTGACTGTGTGGAGTTTGCGTCGAATCATAAAATGCTACAGCACAGAAACAGGCTCATCTCGCCCATGCTATTTCACCTAGTGCCGTAGACCTGTGTCTG
Organism: Narcine bancroftii; assembly: GCF_036971445.1. Lineage (NCBI taxonomy): Eukaryota > Metazoa > Chordata > Chondrichthyes > Torpediniformes > Narcinidae > Narcine > Narcine bancroftii. The sequence goes on along the minus strand of NC_091470.1, from coordinate 359,609,232 downwards.
GACCATACTCCTGCCAGCCATGTAATTAGACAACTTTAAATTTTCCCTGATACTCTATGGTTTCTGCTGGGTTCCTCCCATATCCGATGGAGTTCCTTGAAGTTCACTTAACTAGTGATCATCGTGGATACACATCTCCTTATTTGTCAGGAAGGCGCAACGGTGATTGCACTTCCTGAGAAGACTGAGTCGGGCTAGGCTACCGGCCACCGTCATGTCAACCCTCTATAGGTGCACTATCAAGAGTGTCCTGACCGGCTACATCACAGTGTGGTATGGTTGCTGCAGAGAAATGGATCGGAGGTCGATCCACAGGATCATAAGAATGGTAGAGAGGATCGAAAGTCTCCCTCCCATCCATCAACGGAATCTATTCACGGGCAGTGAGAATGCTGAACGATCAAAAGAACTGCTCATACTAACCCTCCGAGACTCTCATACTCATGGAATAATTTTTTTTGTATCTATGAATTCTTGTCCTGCATATGCATTGTTTGTCTGTATGTGTGTTATGGCTGCACGTTATTCACTGAGGATTTTGCTTCATTGGGTTGTACTTGCGCAATCAGATGGCAGTAAACTTAGCTTGACTTGATATCCCAAAGGCACCCTAAACCATAGTGCAAGTAAGTAGCAAAAGATTCTAAAAGAAATTGGAGACACATGAGAGAATGCAGGTGATGGAATCCGAAGTAACTCACTCTGCTTGATGAAGCAGCATCAGTGGGAGAGAAAGATCGGTTGGCATTATGGGCCGGAACCCTTCCTCAAGACTCATCAAAAGGGAGCTGATGGGCACATGAGTGAACGTAAGCGGCAGATTTGCTGGGCAAGGCGAGTGGGGGCCTGCATGGACCTGGTGGACTGGATGGATCCTGATGTATCATACATAGTAAGGTAGTAATATATAACAGTTATGCAAAATAAATCTTCACAACACCACAAAGCTTGCAGCAGACAAATAAAGGTACTTTGAAAGGTAGTCTTTTCGATTTAGACTGCAGCTTCCCCCAAAAAGTAGCAAGATAAATCGCAGCGCAGGAATTGACTAAAAGTTCCTGCACTTTCCTTTTTAGACTGCCCGTGTAACGGCAAATTTCATTGATTGTGCTGTTACGTGCCTGCAGTCTAAAAACCAGAACTGCTTCAATATAGGAAATACGAGACAGAAATATCCCTAAAACTAACACCCACCCAGGTTCACAGGTATGTTCAAACTATCCATTGTCTCTTGAGAAACTATTCTCTTTGCATCCTCAGATCCATGTGTCCAAACATGTATTATTTCATCCCCTCTCAAACTTCAATGCCATGGTGGTCTGCAGTTCCACTTTATTTTACACCGCATTTGGTGGTGCAATAAATGACGTTTCTCCTTCCTTTACATAAAGACAGTAAATTCTGGTGGGGTAGAATGCTCTTGCATTCCAATATCCCTCTGGATCTTTCTCCCACTTCATTTCCCTCAGATCTGTCCTTTTGCCCCCCCCCAGTCCCACACCCTGCCTTGTGGTTTCTGATCCCAGTCCATTACTGCTCAGCATAGGTCTCATGACCCATCTTAATGAATTCCAAGGGTGACATGACGTTGAACTCCCTTTTCGTCCTGACCATTTCTTTGGCCAGGAGCCTTCACACCAAACTGCACCCCTTTCACCCATCTTCTGGGCTCCTGATCCACCTGGACCTCTGGCCCAGTGGTTCTTAACTTTTTTCCACTTACTTACAACCCTTAAGTAATCCCTTACTAACCACAAAGCATACACATACAACCTTAATTAATCCCTTACTAATCAGAGCACCAATTGCATAGGATGCTCTGGCCTTTTTATCCCCCTCAAGATCAGCCATTCTCCACCTTTTATTGGCTATAACCCCCTTAGGACTCTGTTCAAAGTTTATGGGTTTCTTCCCTGTGAAGCAGTCAAGTTTAGTTGGTTTCTTCTATTCTTCTGTCCTGCTGACTACTTAAAAAACATTTATGTTACGTGAGGTGAAAAGAAAACAAGCTTTTACTCGGAACGTAACAATTGTGGCTTGTGATTCTAGAACCAACAGACAAATAGGAAATGATTCTTATTGAACATGTAGTAAGGAAGAAAGCATGACGATACATAATTACAAAAATTTTTTAAAAAGAATATTAGAGGGCAATGGTTTGTACATGATGAGTTACTAGGGAACCTTAAGCATAAATATAAGGGGGTGAAAACATAATAAAAAGAACTTTAAAAATAAATCTTATAAATTTAAAATTTTCATGAGTCCTGGAGCTTGATGTTCCTGTGCAAGTTGTTTTGAGGTCAGACTCCAAATTGGATAGTCAAAGGTCACCACTTGTTGTGATGTCAAGTCAATTCCTGGATTTTGTCTTGGAAACTACCTTGCTAAATCCACATTCAACTAGGTACGTTGAGGGAAAAGGCAAAGAAAAATATTTTGGCCTCTTACCACAGTTTTGGAAATCTATTGAGTAGATCATTCTTAAGCCAAAAATCTTATTTAAATTGATTGAACTTTGGGCAGTCCTCAACTTACGACTTCTGTGAGTTACATCCACCGAAACTTTTAAAAATACTGTACGTGCACTGAGATTCTTCATTGTTGAAAATAATTTTGAAAAATTGCTTTAATACTTCACAAAAATCCAACTTATGACCAATCCTTTCGTCCCAATTACAGTCGTAAGTTGAGGAACTATTGCTAATATTACCCTGAAGATCAATCAACCTCTCTTAAATTTCTGTGTCAACATCGGCGGGTTGCTTCTAAAATGGATCTAATATCCAATACAAGATATTGAGGTTTAACAGGTCATTAAATCTGTCCTGTAGATCTGTGCTTCACCTAAATAGTAATGTCCTTGTCCTTCAGTGCCTCTGTGCTCATGCCCACATTTGGAAATTGTAAAAATTCCAATGCCTGATATTTCTCAGATTTATTGACAGAGTACATACATGAAAATCACATACAACCCTCAGATTCTTTTTTCTGCGGGCACAATAGAATTACCACTTATAGGTCGCACAAAAGGTAGTACACTTATAGGTGTACTCAGTGTACACATGTGAACAAATAAAGAAATGTAAACAAACTGACTGTGCAATACAGAAGAGAGAAAAATCAATAAAGTTTAAAAGTAAGTGCCCTTAAGTGAGTCCCTGATTGAGTTTGTTGTTGAGGTATCCAATGGTGGAGGGGGAGCAGCTGTTCCTGAACATGGTGGTGCAAGTCTTCTGGCACCTACACCTCTTGTCTGATGGTAGCAGTGAGAACATAGCGTGTTCTGGGTGATGTGGATCCTTGTTGATTGCTGCTGCTCTCCGACGGCAGCGTTCCCTGTAGATTTTCTCGATAGTGGAAAGGGCTTTGCCTGTGTTGTCCCAGGCTGTATCCACTACCTTTTGGAGGGCTTTACACTCACGAGTATCAGGGCCCCCATGCCAGGCCGTGATGCAGCTGGTCAGCCCACTTTCCACTACACATCTGTTGAAAATGACACCAATATATGTTGGCTACTCTCAATGCCAGGTATAGATTGGTCCATTTTAATTTTTCTCCATCAACTGTACCTCACCCCACAGAAATTACACCAATATCAACCTGAATTATCAGAGATGTGTTTTAGGTGTGGTGTAGAGGTTGGTTCCTTTTTCCATTCTACCTGGCTTTGCACGAAGGTGACACACTAACCAAGACAAAACTCTGGGGGTCACCTTCCCAGTAGATCCAGAGCTTTGTCTTCTGGGGAACTGTACCACGGTTGGTAGATCACTAACTAATTCTCAAATTAAATTTCACAGAAATTGTGTTATGGGTGGCCAGGAAGTGCATCGCAGTAACATGGAAGTCGGACTCCCATCTACTCATGGATTGGTGGTCTTCGGCGATGAATAGCTGCATCCCACTCGAAAAGGACACAATCTCAGGAAGGGATATAACACCTGCCTAAAAATCTGGCAGCCTTATTTAGAGCATATAGGTACCTCACTGGCGCCAATATAGGGCTACGATCGCTACTGGCGAGCCAGTAGACCTCTGTAAAGATTTTGACACTGTGGTATTATCGTGTCTCCATCTTGTTTTACTTTGCACCCTGACAATGGGATGCTTTTTTTATTTTACTTTTCTTTGTTTAATAGGGTTTATATAGAGGAGAGGGGTTCTCTTGATGTTCTGTATTTGGTTTGATTGTTAAATATATTTAAAATGATAAATATTACAAAAAATAAATTGACATCAATAGACAATTTGCACCAATCGACTTCGAGATCCTGTAAGAGCCGGTTCAATAAATTGGGCATGTGAAAGATATCTGCCAGATAAAATATGTTTGCCTCTGCATCAACAAGTTTTTCTTGATGTTTGTTATGAGAAAGAAAGGAAACAATCATTTTGTCCCAGAGTGCAACAAAACAATGAAGACAATTTCCTTTGGACAGCCACCTCACCCCAGATTGGAGCAAAAGTATTTGGAAATGTTCATCATTTTGTTCATACACCTGCCAGAATAGACCATCTTGAAGGGAATGTGATTTTTAAAAAAATAAAGCTTATAATTTCAGGCATGCGATGAACTCTCGGTATCGTCTCACCATCGAAGTGGCACCATCAGTTAGTTACTCAGGCAACTATGTTCTTGAATGGAATACCTGTTCTTGCCATTGTAATTCTTAACTTCTTCGAAAATAGTCAGTCCATTAGTATCTGTTTTAATCCTCCTGGCAAACAACATCTCTTTGTAATGCGCGTCGAAAGAACCAAAGACTTGTTGATCCAACCCAAGGCTTTTATTAACTAAAAGACTGGAGTATATCACAAGTAGGTCGACCAGTCCAGAATGACCTGGTCTGGCTAGGAGCAATCCTTTAAGACCTGCCAGTAGGTGGCAAGGCTTTTATTAACTAAAAGGCTGGAGCATATCACAAGTAGGTCGACCAGTCCAGAATGACCTGGTCTGGCTAGGAGCAATCCTTTAAGACCTGCCAGTAGGTAGCAAGGCTTTTATTAACTAAAAGACTGGAGCATATCACAAGTAGGCCGACCAGTCCAGAATGACCTGGTCTGGCTAGGAGCAATCCTTTAAGACCTGCCAGTAGGTGTGGCTACACTCTCAGCCAATCACAGTCATCCTACACTACCATCTGTACATATGTACATATTTTTCTTTGGCTTGGTTTCGATACATATGTACATTGGTGATAGAATCTGTACTATCACACGCTTCCATCAGCTCGCTTCCACTCCAGAGAAGAGTGTTGTTCTCTTACAGTGTAGATTCGTCGAATTGTAAAGAGAATTTCTTGGATTGTAATGAAATGACTAATTGTTTTTCAATGACCCTTGCCTTCTCATCAATTCTTCTAGAAACAGTGGAATTACTGAAAGGAATTGCCTGAATAGTTTCTTTGGCATTTAAGCTCATGATGTCAGATATTATTATGGACACTGAAGGCAAAAATAAGTGACTCAGCAGCCTTTATGTGGACTTCCAACTTCAGCAATCAATTCACTGATCTTCCATGATGCAAGAAGGCCCTTTTCTAAGTTCTGTGATGTTTCAGTAATCATTTGTTTGACTGTTTGCTTTCTTTTGAAATTATCTCTAAGGGTTTTGAAATCATCCAATATTTCTTCTCTTCATGTATGGCCTCTAAATGTGGTTTCAGCTCGCTCGGTCTCACGCTTCTCTTTGAACAAATCAAACACAAAGGCGGAGAAGTGTTTTGCGGAAATATCACGATAGCTGCTCCACCAAATAATGCTGGCGCTTTGTTGTCTTTGCCGAGGAACCCATGGGTAAAATTATTTCTGAAAGTAACAAAAAAAAAAACTATTTCAAAACAAAAGCGCTTCTTACAAGGGTTAGGTCAAAGGGCAGATTAAATTTTATGAAAAATAATGAACAATGCGTACCTGCTTCGATAAAAGCTCACAGAAGGAGGCATACGTTCACTACTCATCACAAAAACTCAAAGCAAAAACAACAAATATGGAGCAAAATCTTTTGACCTGCATGTTTATTTCCTAGAATTAAAGGCGATGGAACAAAAGAGGAAAACCAAGTGGATGGTGATACATCCTCAATTACTCGAAAGACTGCCGTTGAGAAACCAATAGGCTTTTATTCACTTAAGAACATACTGTTCAGCCTGATTTTTCTATTATCCACCGAGGTTTTTCTTTTTCTAGGCTCAGATGATTGATGTGAATCGGCTGCAAATTGGGGTTCAAGATTTGGAGCAAATAGTAATCTGCTGAAGTAACAGACAAAACTAAGGTTTTGTTTTGTATTGTGCATCTCTAGACTGACAATGGAGACAACCTGGGCCCAGATGATTGATGTGAATCGGCTGCAAATTGGGGATTCAGATAGCCAAGATACCCAACAGCTTTCATCATTGCAGCTTTGAGAATACTTGGCGGCTTTTAATCCTTCGAGTGTACTTTTCAATAAATGTTTTTGCTTAAAAAAAAACAAAAAAAAAACATACTGTTCGACTGTCCTGCACTGAGGAGGGGGCTGTGGAACAGTCACCTCTATACGGGAACCTGTTGGGAGTGGCCACAGGTACAATCGGCCAATAGGTGTGCCTGACTAGACAATTACATGTAACAGTGGTTTACCACATTCATCCCTTGTTTTCACCTGGGGTGAAGTGGAACTTACAAAGTTACAAATTCAGTCTTTCAGGCGGTCTGGTCATTCGCTGGGACCATCTTCATATTAGTTGCGGCTGTGGTGCCACAGTAGGGTCCTGGTCGGTCGTGGGCACCTGTACCTACTCATCATGTTGTACTGATGAACCTGGTGACCCTCCCTCAGGGAATAGGTAGGGTACCAGGGGTCAGGTGCAACATGTATGTCCATTGGTGAGGGAGGGGTATGGGGTGATTGGCAGCAGTCTCCAGGGCCCCTGAGGGAGCCAAGTCCCTGACAGAAATGGTGTCTTCATTTCCGTCAGGGTGTGCCGTGCAGGCATATGCAGGTTGGGATGAAGGAGGTGGACCCTTTCGACTCGGGGGTCATACCTATGGCTCCTCCAAATGCTGCCAGACATCAGCCATGTCGGTCGTGTGGTCCCTGTTGCATATTTCCTGGGAAAGATGGGGTGGTATTTGTGGCAGCACATAGTAGGGACCTGATAGAGTGGAGTGCCTTTGGGAAGACCTCTTGCCAGCGGGAGACTGGAGGCCCTTAGACCACAAGATTAGGAGGACTCTCTTCCAAATTGTAGCATTCTCCCTCTCCACTTGCCAATTACCCTGGGGGTTGTAACTAGTGGTCCTGTTCGTGGCAATGCCCCTAACCAACAGGTGCTGGCGAAACTCATTGCTCGTAAAGGAAGGCCTCCAGTCACTGTGGATATAATTGGAGAAGCCAAACAGAGTGAAGAGGCTGCGCAGGGCCTTGATCACTACAGCAGCAGGTCATGTCTGAGCTGGGGATGGCAAATGGGAAATGGGAGTATTCATTGATGAAGTTAAGAAAATATACATTGCAGTCAGTGGAGGGCAGGGGTCCTTTAAAATCAACACTGAGTTGCTCATAGGGGAGGGAGGCTTTAATTAATTGTGCCTTGTCTGGCCGGTAGAAGTGCGGCTTGCACTCGGCACAGACCTGGCAGTTCCTTGTCATGGATCTGATCTCGTCGATGGAGTGCTTTGACAAAGTGAAAAAACCTGGTAACTCCGGGGTGACAGATTGTTGTGGAGGTTTTGCAGCCGGTCGATCTGTGCGCTGGCACAGGTCCCATGGGACAGGGCATCTGGTGGCTCATTAACTCTCCCTGGCCGGTACAGAAGATCATAATTATAGGTGGACAATTCAATTCTCCAGCTTAGTATTTTGTCAGCTTCGATTTTTCCCCACTGCTGATTGTGAAACATGAACACGATAGTACGTTGATCAGTCAGCAGGGATGAATCTCTTACCGGCCAGGTAGTAGCGCCAGTGCCACACTGCCTCGACAATGGCTTAGGCCTCTTTCTCAACTGAGGAGTGCCGAATCTTTGAGCCCTGCGGGGTATGTGAAAAAAATGTGACTGGCCTGCCTGCTTGGTTAAGGGTGGTTGCCAGGGCAAAGTCTGACACATCCCTTTTCACCTGGAATGGGGCAGCTTCATCTGCACCCTCTTCAAAGCATATACATCCTTCCTGTAAAGAGATGACTAAGTGTGGTCTAACCAGGGTTTTTTTTAGAGCACCTCGTGGATCTTGAACTTAATTTCCCCAGCTCATGAAGGCCAGTGCACTATACGACTTTTTAACCCCCCTATCAACTTGCTTGTCCCCTTGAGGGATCTATGGACCTGAACCCCAGGCTCTCTGTCCCTACAGCCTGTTAACAATCCTGCCATTAACCACGTATTCCACCTTCGAGTCTAACTTTCTAAGGTGCATCACATCACACTCCATCTGCCACTTCTCTGTCCAACATTTCCCCACATTTCAGTCACCAAATCCTCCATATCCCAGATTCGACAGGGGTAAAATGCTCATCTTTTGGATGTGGCACCTGGGGGAGACCGTCTCAGTCACTGGGGTAACATGCAAACTCCACATAGACAGTGCTGGATATCAAGATTGAACCCTAACTGCTGGACCTGTGAGGCAGTGACTTTATCCATTGCATACTGCAATTTTTCGGATAAACATTATGTATTCTAAGAAAATTAGGGGCTAATGATTAACATGTGCCTTCTTGTCTTGCTTTAATTGACCCTGATCCTTTGTAGTTTGCTAAGATAACGAGTACACAGTGTTCTCCAACCTCAGCAGAAATGGTATCAGTGGTCTATGATGCCCAGCACATGCTGACTTTCAGACTTGTCTTGGGAAATTGTGATATTTAATGCCCTCTGACCTCTCACCTCAGCAGACTGGCAAGAGGAGAATATATCATCCAGTAGGCTCTCCCCACTAACCTCGGCTGGTTTTTGACCAGCTTACAAGGAATCTATTTGCAACAGCATTTGATCATGAAGCAGAAGGAGGAACTGAGAGAAATATTCAGCAGGTCAGACAGCATCGATGGAAAGAGAAACAGCAATTGCTTCAGGTGGAAGACCCTTCACTGGAATTGATGCAGCAGGGGCTTTATTTAGAATGTAGCCAATTAAAATAGCAGTTTTACAGTTAATTTCAAGATAATTTGCATCCAGTATTTAAGGAGATTATAAAACACATTGAAAAGCAAATCAAAAAGGCACAGTGTTATGAGCCCAGAGGACCCCAAATCCCAGCAGCAATAGATATTCACCAAGACAAATGATTACTTTAATAAAAGTTGATCTTAATTATCTTTAAACATGAAAACAGAATCGCACTTTAACTTATCACTATTGACTTAACTCACCTCACTTAACCCCCTTCTAATTCTAAGCGCCCGTGTATGTCACGTGTGTGTAAGTTCAGAAAAGTTCTTTGATTCACAGACCAATCTCACTTCTCATTCCTCCAAGTTCACTGATTGCAGGCAATTCTTAGACTGTGCACAGAATTAAACATTTATAAAGTTCTCCAGGCTTTGGTGCTTTAAAGATAAATGGTTACTGCTCAGGAAGGTTCTTGTCAGTTTTCAGAGAGAGATTCGTTGTATGCTGGACACCCACAACTGATTCCTTTTTTAATCAGCAACTTCAGTGTCTTGCTGAAGAGACTTGCCCCTTCAGAATTCTCCAGATGATAACCTCTGTCTTTCAGGTCACACAGAGTTCCTTTTTGTTTCCCTTATTTCAAGTGTAACATTAGACAGCCAGTCCTCTCCTCTTGCATGAACCACAAAGGCTTTGTCCAGACTGAACTAAGCACTCACAACCCATCTTCCAAATGGGGTTTACCACAAACTTGCCAGCTTGTCCTGTTCCAGTCCCAGCTGCTGCTGCTGACTGTCAAACTATAGAACTGATCTCTGTCTATCTCTCAGAGAGAAAGCCTGTTTGTCTCTCTCTGCTTGCAAAACCACATGACCCTCTTAGAATAGCAAGTTCCCCTCCAGACAATCTGCGGCTCCGACAAGTTTTTCATCTGTTGCCTTTTTGTAAACAACAGTCCATTAGTGAAGTCTCTTGGGCACTCTCCAAAGCTTTTGAAAAGGCTGTTGGCTCCGACGTGTCTAGCATGAGCAGAGCTCCAGTATTTTAAATAAGATCTGTTTTAAAATGTTTGTATGTGACCTACACTAACAAACCTGCCCAAATTTATCTCCTAAAAACATATCTATATTCTGTCACAACAGATGCTAGAAATATTCAGGTCAGGCAGCATCGAACATTGCAGCATAGTCCAAGGCCTTCCACCAACGATGTTCCGACCTATAAATGTACCTTCCTAAAATAGACCCTCCCTACCTCATAACCCTCTATTTTTCTTTCATTTCATGTGTCTAAGAGTCCACTATTGTTCCAGGCACCCACAGCTCTCTGTGTAAAAAGCATCTGTGATGGGGGACAGAATTGAGATTTCAGTTCGATGGCCTTTCATCAGAATTATCAAAAAGGAGTCAAAGGGTGTGAGGAAACATGTAGCGGTGGTGATCAGAAACTCATTGCCTAGAGGACAGGTGGAAATAGAATCAACTAGGACGTTTAAATGGGATAAGGAGAGCCAATACGAAGAAACCAATGTACGGGAAAAAGCAGGAGATTGAGACTGGAGGAAGCTAACGGGGATTCAATGGAATGAACAGCCTCTTCAATGTCATAAACAGTTCTCTTATCTATATTAGTTTTATTGCTTCTCTCAAGAGTGAAGAATTCGAAACAATTTGGGTTTTTTTATACACCTGTGATTTCAGTTAATGCTCACTTTAAATTTAGAAAATACTTAAAGCCTCCTGTCACTGGCTGGGTGCGATGCGGCAGTTGTCAGAGGAACAGTGAAGCGCACTGCGACACATCAACAGCTGCAGGAGTGTTAGACGGTGTGTGAAAGGCTCCTCTCAGCTCCAGGGATTTGAACCAGTCATTTGATTCTACCAGCTGGCTGATTCACTGGCCTTCAGCCTTCAGACAGATCCCTTGTTTTGTGTGCCAACATAGGACGGCTGGTGAATCAAGTCAGAATTATTACATTTGAAGCAACAGAATACAGATGCTAAGAGTATTTTTTTAAATTGTAGGTATTTTAGCTTAACATGCTTGCTAAACATAATCTTCAGCTTACTTTCCAAGTTCCATATTCTTTCACAGAAGAAGCAGTACTGATCCCCTTTTAATTCCCCCCCTCCTTCACCCAATGAATATATTAAATGCTGACCCTGTCCTGCTTTCAATCACTAATTAGGAAGTATTCCATAACATTACAATTCTTTTGCTCCACAATCCAAATATCTTGTACTTGGGGTTAAATCCCATTCCCTTCTTTCCTGTCTCTTCAATCGCTCCTCGGAGTGTACCAACTTGCTGATGTGTGGTGGTGCTGTTGAAGATGGTGTAGAGTGGAGGTCAAAAGTGCCTTGCTCTAAGTTTATATCCATTCTGAGTGATGAAAGAATAGCCCCGGGAACTGGTTGAACAGGACCTGTTCCAGATTCAAGATTCCTTTGTTGTCATGTAATAGTAAAGAACACATATTACATAAAATTGCCTCCTTGCCTGGTATGAGGCAAGGGGTCGCCATTAGTGTCGCCCGGCACCCCTTAGAGTAAGAAAGAGAAGCAAAGGAGAGTCCCTGCTAACAGAGAGGCAGAATGTAGAACAAGAAAACAACAAACTCCATTTAATGTTCAAGTAAATGCAGCTCATTTCACCACACACCAACTGTTGTGGCTGCAACCAACCATTTGCTTGCTATTCTCAATGTGGTTACTGGGGGAAGGGAAGAGTTTCTCCAGCAGAAAGATTGAGGAATATTTAAAAATAAACTCGCCAATCAAAGTTTACTTTAAAGTAAAGCTGCAAAATGCAATATTCATTCTGCATATATTTTAAAAGAGTCAATTAAGGTTTAAATAAAAACAGCCTTCCAGTGTTGTTTAACGTTGCATACAGTCTCACGAGAGAACTGATAGGTGGATAGAGAGGAGGTTTCGGAGACCAGGATCAGTCCTATATCTAGTCTCGTCTCTTTCTTACTCAATGTACTTAAAAAAGCTTTTAGTGTCCTTCTTGATATTATTTGCTAGCTACCTTTCAAAGTTCATATTTTACTTCCTAATAACTTTCTTCAATGCCTTCTGTATGCTTTCAAAAGCTTCCCAGTCCTCTATCTTCACACTTTTTTTGCTTCCTTGTATGCTCTTTCTTTTGCGTTTAACATAACATAACATAACAATTACAGCACGGAAACAGGCCATTAGGCCCTTCTAGTCCGCACCGAACCAAACACCCCTTTCTAGTCCCACCTCCCTGCACAATGCCCATAACCCTCCATCTTCTTCTCATCCATAGACCTGTCCAACCTTTTCTTAAATAATACAATTGACTCCGCCGCCACTATTTCTCCCGGAAGATCATTCCACACTGCTACCACTCGACTTCTCTGGTCAGTTGTGTCGTTTTTCCATTTAAATATTTCTTCCGTTTTGGAATATACCTGTCCTGCATCTTCCTTATTTCTCACAGAAACTCCAGCCATTGCTGCTCTGCCGTCCATCCTACTAGTGTGCCTTTCCAATGAACATTTTCCAATGCCTCTGTAGTCCTCTTTATTCCACAGGTATACTGACACCTCCGATTTTAATTTCTCCCTCTCAAACTGCAGGCTGAATTCAATCATATTATAATCACTGCCTCCTAAGGGTCATTTACCTTCAGCTCCCGTATCAACACAGGTTTATTACACAATACCCGATTCAGAATTGCCATTTCTCTGGTCTTCTTGACCACAAGCTGCTCTAAGAACCCATGCTGTAGTCATCCGATAAATTCTTTCTCTTGGGATCCAGCACTAACCCGGTTTTCCCCATCCTGCATATTGAAATCCCCCATGACAATTGGAACATTGCCCTTTTTGCACGCCGTCACTATTTCCCTCAGTAGTTTGCACGCCACATCCTGGCTACCTTTTGGAGGCTTGTTTTCAACTCCCATTAGGGTCTTTTTTTATCCTTGCAGTTTAATTTAACCCACAGGAATTCTATATCTTCTGATCCAATGTCTCCTCACTCCAAAGATGGGCGGCACAGTTGCTGTAGTGGTTAGTGCAACGCCCTTTACAGAGCCAGCAATTGGGACCAGACTTGGGTTCGAATCCCATGTTGTCTGTAAGAAGTTTCTCCCCGTGGCTGTGTGGGTTTTCTCCAAGGGCTCCAGTTTCCTCCCACCCTTCAAAAATGTACCAGGGTGTAGGTTAATGGGGTGTAAATTGGGTGGGGCAGACTCGTGGGCCGAATTGACCTGCTACAGTGCTATATGTCTAAATTTTTTAAAATTTGATTTTTAACCAACAGAACCTTCCCGTCCTTCTGATACACTACGTATCCATGGATATTTAGTTGCCAGCTGTGGTCTTCTTTCAGCCATGACTCAGTGATGGCCACAATGTCATATCTCTCAACTTCCAACAGCGCTACTAGATCATCAACCTCATTTCTTATACTGTGCACATTTAAATACAAGACCATCAGTGCTGTATTCACCACCCTTTTCAATTTTGTTTCCAAAGTACCCCAAATTAAATCCTTAAACTATGCTTGCAATTTTACCCCATTGACTGCCTATCTTTCCCTATTACTGTGAAGGGTTCTGAGAGAAAAGATTTACCAGCAAGGACTGACTAGTGATAGTCAGCATGGCTTTGTATGTGGGAAATTATATCTTGTGAATTTGATTGAGATTTTTCTTGACGAGATAAATAAGAGGATTGATGAGGGCAGGGCAATCAACATTTCTACATCAAGTCAAGTTTATTATTATCTGATTGCACAAATACAGCCTGATGAAATAGTGTTCACTGGTCCTCATTGCAAAACATGCAGACATACTACCAGACATAACATACATACAGACAAAAAATACATATGCAGGACAGTATTCACATACACAAACAAATAAATAAATATTGTTTAATGAATATGCAAGTCTTAGATGATTAATGTGAACAGTCCCTGGTCTTTATAAAGACCCTTGACAAGGTCCCACACAGATGACTGATCCAAAAGGTTGGATCACATGGGATCCAGAGTACACTGGCCAACTGAATACAAAATTGGCTTGTGGATAAGAGTCACACAAGAATAAAGAGCAAAAAGATAACCTGCTGGAAGAAATTGGCAGGTTGAGCAACATCTGTGGGAGAAAAATGGACCACAACCCTCCATCAAGACAGAACAGAGGGGAGAAGGAGATGGTGGAAGGAGTTGGACAGGGGCAAGTTGGCCGTGGCTGTCCCTCCAGGTCGAGGATGATGGACTTCATTCCAATTTTCCACAGAGCGGTCGCCTGTGCACACATTTGTTTAACGTGTACATAATGTTGCACTCCAAGAAGCATACAACACTTCACAAATCAATCAACTAATTCCAATGACATGGAAACCACGATGACTGGAGATGATGGATTTGTTGGAGCCTTCGTCCGCCTTCACAGCTGTTGAGTTTCAAAGTAACTTCTTCCGCCTGTTCCACTGTTAAGGTCTTGGTTGGATTGTTCTTTGTCAGGGACCTCACCCTCGACATGGATGACCCTACCAGGAGCATAGTTCCAGGGGGCATCACTCTCAGGATCTCAAGTCCACACAAGCTTCTCCACCATGACAAGGTGACAATCCAGAGAGAAGATAGAGGCAAGTAGGGGATTGGTGAACCAGGAAGGGGGGGGGAAAGAATGATGGTCACAGGCAGTTGATTGGCAGGTGCCAGACAGAGAGAGAAGAAAGAAAAACAAATGGGCCAGTTAGAGGAAGATGAACCAGAGTGGGTGGGGGGAGGTGAAAAATGGAGACAAAGGGGGTCAGTGCTGGAATCCGACAAGTGGTGACATTAGTTGTACAATGAGACAAGATGGACTTGGCGGTGAGGGGTGGAATCCAGTATGTGGGTGGAATAGGATGAAACAAGAAAGGGAGAGAGATGAAAGTGGGTGGGGTCGAGCAAAAGGAAGAAAATGGGAGGGGAGAGTAGCTTAAAAGAAGGAACTCATGGAGGAGTCACGTGATGGAGTAGTGAACGGTTGGGAAAACCAGCCCTCTCCAGGAAAATAGGAAATAAGTTAGGAAAAAGCAAAGCATAACAAAAATAAAATATAAGAAATCGAAGATAAAGATGCAGAGAGGAGAAAGAAGAAGGGTCCCAAGAAGGAGAAAGTAAAAGCAACTGGAAAAAAAAGGTGAAAAGTCACCGGAGAAGATAGAAGAAGGCCTTACCTGCACGAAGGAACAGGAACACGAAGGTGGTGAGGAGCGCCTGACCCTTGAGGTCAGTGCCAGCCCTGCGGAGTCACGACCCACCAGCCGGAGCACTACAAAAATGGCTCTTGGAGCCAAACAAAAGTGTGCAGTGCGCAATCAAAGGAGAAAGAGGGCACCGGTGGGAGGGGGGCTCAGCAGAGGAGTGGGCTGTCACAGAACCAACAGCTGAGGGATGCCCGACACCAGACTCAGCTGGAGGACAAGGAATTCAGCAGAAGAGGGAGTGATGAAACAGATGAGGGAGATAGACGGAAGGATGACCAACAAGAAGATCAACGTCGGGAAGCACAACAGACGAGCAGCCCAGGAGGGGAGGACCAGCAAGAAGAGGCCCAGCAAGAAGAGGCCCGACAAAGAGATACAAGCAGCTCATCAGGAAAAACAGGAGACACAGACACAAAGAAGAGAAGAAGACACAAACACAGATACAGACACAGAAGAAGAGGAAGAAGAAGACCAAGATCCTCATAGAGGGAAAGAGAGTGAGCTTTGATATATGTGTTAAAAAAGTGTTTTCTGGAGAGGGCTGGGTAGAGGGGCAATAACCATCACTGCAAAATCAGTTGACGCTGCGAACAAGATAGCAATCCAAATGAAAAAGGGAGTTGTGGTTGCCCGGCAAGGGATATGGGGCAACTCAGAGAGGGGGGAACTTTTGGGATTAAGGTATTAGTGGATGTGGGAACTGTGGGGATACTTTATGTTTTAAATGTGTTGTCGTTCATTAAGTGTAATAAGAGAAAACTAAGAGGTGAAAATTGGGAAAAGGAGTTTGAGGTGGCGAAGAGGTGGAAAAGAGGTGTATGCAAGATACAAGATGGCCATGTTGAACTATATGACTATAAACATTAATGGAATACATAACCAAATTAAAAGAAAGAGGCTACTAAATTTATTGAAGAAGGAAAATATAGATACAGCATTTGTGCAGGAAACACATCTAAATGAAGCGGAACATAACAAATTAAAGAGAGACTGGATAGGACACGTAACGGCAGCATCCTATAATTCAAAAGCTAGAGGTGTAGCCATACTAGTTAACAAAAATGTACCAATCAAAATAGAGGAGGAAATAATAGATCCGGTAGGGAGGTATCAGATATATTCAGAATTTTGGAATTTGCTCAATATATATATGTGCTTAACGAGGAGGATCAAAAGTTTATGTAGGATATTTCTTTGAAAATTGCGGACACACGGAGAGGAGTCACGTGATGGAGTAGTGGCCGGACGGTGAACTCCAGCCCTCTCCAGAAAAGTCGGGAAAAACAAGAGAAAACACAAAGGCACAGAAATAAAAGTTACAGAAAAGTGAGTATAAAGGTGGAAAGAAGATGGCGACAAAAAAAGAAAAGTCGAAAGCAACGGTAAGAAGAGAGGAAGAGAAGACAAAGGAGGAAAAAGGTGAAGGCCTTACCTGTCCGAAGAGGCCCGCTGCGGAGAGAGAAACCCGCTCCCTCAGGTCGGTAAATAATGGACTACAAAAATGGCTCGCAGAGCCGAACAAAAGTGCGCAACCGCGCATGCGCGAAGTTTCGCGCATGCGCGATGCGAATGAAAAAAAACACACCGACGGGAGGGGGGACCAGCTGGGGAGTCGATCTCCACAGCCGGCAACGACAGCTGCAGAACACCTGCAGCAAGAAGAGACCACAGAAGACAATAGAAACAAGATAGAAGAGGAGGAAAGGGCACCAAAGAAACAACAGATGGTCAACCCAGAGGAAGAAGAAGAGGAAGAGTATGGTGAAATAGAAGAAGAAAAGAGAGGCAAGGTAAAGGATATACTTGCTCTTATTAGAGGATACATGGAATCATTTAAAGAATGGCAAACACAGGAATTTAAGGATTTAAGAAAAAGAATAAACAACACAGAGGAGAAAATAATTAAAATGGAGATGACCTTAACAGAAATGGGAAAAAAAATGGACAAGATGGAAGAGCGGGCAGTAGCAGCAGAAATGGAGGTAGAAGACTTAAAAAAGAAATTGGAGAAATCTAATAAAAAAACTAAAGAGACACAAGAACTACTAGCTCAAAAAATAGATACAATGGAAAACCATAACAGAAGAAATAACATAAAGATAGTGGGCCTTAAGGAAGATGAAGAAGGCAAGAATATGAGGGAGTTTATAAAAGAGTGGATCCCTAAGACCCTAGGATGTCCAGAACTACAGCAAGAAATGGAAATAGAAAGGGCACATAGAGTATTGGCCTCTAAACCACAACCACAACAAAAACCAAGATCTATTGTAGTAAAATTCCTAAGATATACTACAAGAGAAAAGGTACTGGAGAAGACAATGGAAAAAGTAAGAGAGGGCAACAAACCACTGGAGTATAAAGGGCAAAAAATCTTCATTTATCCAGATATAAGTTTTGAACTCCTAAAGAAGAGAAAAGAGTTCAATACAGCAAAGGCGATTTTATGGAAGAAAGGGTATAAATTTATACTAAAGCATCCAGCGGTATTGAAAATATTTATTCCAGGACAACAAAACAGACTATTCGCGGATCCAGAAGAAGCACGAAAATTTGCAGAACAATTACAAAAATAGACTGAGGGAGGAAGACGGGTAATGAGAGTTAAAATGATCACGACTGATATGTATGTGGGTAAAGACAAAAATAGACTGAGGGATGAAGACGGGTAATGAGAGTAAAAATGATCACGATTGATATGTATGCAGGTAAAGAGGTATAAGAGTGAATAGAGACAATGAGCATACATGAATGTATCTGTACTTAGAGGAAAATATGGATAGTATAGACAAGAATTAATAAGGGAAGGTAATGGAATAGAGAGAATAAGGAGGGAATTAAAAGAGGGACCTTTGTGACATATGAAAAGTGAAATCTTTTCTGGGGGAGGCGGGGTGGGGGGAAATAGCGGTCACTGCAAAATCAGTTGACGCTTGCGAGTGGATTCGCAAATCCAAATGGAGAGGGGAGATGTGGTTGTCCGACAAGGGATAAAGGACAACTCAGGAGGTGAAGGGGAGATTGGGGATAAATAAGATAGAAATAGGAGAATAAGGAAAATGTTAGATGTTGTAGGAATGTTGTCTTATAAAGAGTTGAAAATAAGAAAACAGAAATGGAAAAGGAGGAAAGGTAATGATGGAAAAACGGAAAGAGAAGATAAACAAAATATAAAAGGGCTACGCTGAACTATATGTCTTTAAATATTAATGGAATACATAACCAAATTAAAAGGAAGAAACTACCAAATTTAAATGAATAAATGTATTCCATTAGAAAAAATAACATATTGGTTAAGAAATAACATTGAAATATTCGAACAAGTATAGGAGCCTTACATTAAATACAATAGCGAAAACCTACCGGGGACAAACATTACCTAAGTTGATGGAAGGAGAAGGAAAGAAAAGAATGGACTCAGTAGAATTTCTGGTGTAATTTTGTTGAATGACAACATTGTCTGACTGGCTTAATGCAACCTAGATTGTATACCTAAAATGGATGAGAGGGGGGGGTGGGGGGGTGGTTTGGGAGGAAAGGGGGGGGGGGAGAAAAAGTCACTGTATATGTGTGAAAAGAAATAGTGTATATCATGGCTAATGTGATTTATGGTGTGAAAAATAAAAAAAATTAAAAAAAATAAAAAAAAAAAAAAAAAAAAAAGGGTTATTCCTTTTTCGATGAACAATAGGTATTTAAAGGTATGGAATTCTGTTCCCATTAGACCCAGAAATTTTTTTGTTGGGTTATACTGTATTGTTGACTGGTTTGGAGTTGGATACGTTTCAGATAGCTTTTGTTCGTTTAGCAATGGCAGTAGCACAGAAATGTATTGCGATTACTTGGAAAGATAATGTAGAAGTTAATATAGCTCGTTGGCATAAGGAATTGAGATTTTGAATTTATATGGAAAAAATAAAATATAATTTGCATGATCATTATTAAAAAAAAAAAAAAAAAGAAATAGGGTTATTCCTTTTTCGATGAACAATAGGTATTTAAAGGTATGGAATTCTGTTCCCATTAGACCCAGAAATTTTTTTGTTGGGTTATACTGTATTGTTGACTGGTTTGGAGTTGGATACGTTTCAGATAGCTTTTGTTCGTTTAGCAATGGCAGTAGCACAGAAATGTATTGCGATTACTTGGAAAGATAATGTAGAAGTTAATATAGCTCGTTGGCATAAGGAATTGAGATTTTGAATTTATATGGAAAAAATAAAATATAATTTGCATGATCATTATTAAAAAAAAAAAAAAAAAAAAGAAATAGGGTTATTCCTTTTTCGATGAACAATAGGTATTTAAAGGTATGGAATTCTGTTCCCATTAGACCCAGAAATTTTTTTGTTGGGTTATACTGTATTGTTGACTGGTTTGGAGTTGGATACGTTTCAGATAGCTTTTGTTCGTTTAGCAATGGCAGTAGCACAGAAATGTATTGCGATTACTTGGAAAGATAATGTAGAAGTTAATATAGCTCGTTGGCATAAGGAATTGAGATTTTGAATTTATATGGAAAAAATAAAATATAATTTGCATGATCATTATTTAAAAAAAAAAAAAAAAAAAAAAAAATTGCGGACACACAAGGAAATACATTGATAGGAGGGGATTTTAACCTTAATTTGGACCCAATGTTGGATAAAACTGGACAAAAGACAAGTAAAAAGAATAAAGTAGCCAAATTTATGGTTAAATCAATGCAGGAAATGAAACTTATGGATATATGGAGGAGGCAACACCCAAAAGAGAAGGAATTTTCATATTATTTGAGTAGGCACAAAACTTACTCAAGGATTGATATGTTTTTGTTGTCAGCCCATTTTCAAGGGAGAGTTATGAAATCTGAGTATAAAGCTAGACTACTATCAGAAAATTCACCCCTATTATTAGCAATAGAACTGGAGGACCTCCCACCAAGAACATATAGATGGAGGCCTACTTGGTTTGGCTGGGAGTTGGAGGAGGAGCTTGGAGAGAGTCGGGCTGTGAATCAGAGGAGGAGGAGCTTGCTGAAAGTGAGTCAGAGGAGGAGGAGCTTGCTGAAAGTGACAGGGTTATTTGGTAAAGGGGCCAATAAAAGGAGTGAAAGGGGAGGGAGTGGCCAGTGAGGAGTGGCTCAGTGAGTGAGTGGAGCAGTGAAGGAGTGAAGGAGTGAGACTTCCTGGCTTTGGCTTATCAGGCTTCAGCGAAAGCAGGCAAGGAGAAAAGGTAAGCTGAGTTATTTGCCTTCGTATTCAGAGTCATGCCAATAGGGTTAATGCTCTGTACTGGGTGTCAGATGTGGGAACAATGGGTGACCTCCATCCTCCCAAATGGCCACATCTGCACCAGGTGGACCGAGATGCAGTTACTAAGGGAGCGAATTAGGGATATGAAGTTGCAGATTGATGACCTGTGGCTTGTAAGGGAGAGTGAGGAGTTAATCGACTCAACTTTCAGGGGGATAAATACTCCAGAACCCATGTCAGGTAAGTGGGAAACCGTCGGGGGGGAAAGAAAAAAGCGAGAAAAATGGAGAGCACACCAGTGACTATCCCACTCAGCAACAGTTATGTTGTGTTGGATTCTGTTGAGGGAGATGACCGGACAGAAGATGGCCACGGGCACCAGGTCAATGGCAATGAGCCTGGCAGAGTGGTGCAAAAGAAAAGGAAAAGGAGAAATGCAGTAGTTATTGGGGATTCCATTGTCAGGGGTACAGACAGGAGGTACTGTGAGCCAGATAAGTATACCCGCATGGTGTGCTGCCTCCCTGGTGCAAGGGTACGAGATATCACAAATCGGGTCCAAAATATTCTGAGAGGAGAGGGAGAGCAGCCTGATGTCTTGGTACATGTGGGTACAAACGACATTGACAAGAAAAGGGAGGAGGTAATGAAAGGGGATTACAGTGAGCTGGGACGAAAGCTGAAAGACAGGAACGCTAGGGTGGTGATCTCGGGATTACTACCTGTTCCAAATGCAAGTGATGAAAAGAATGTATGGATCAGGAAAATGAACGTGTGGCTGAGGTGCTGGTGTACAGGGCAAGGATTTGGCTTCTTGGATCATTGGGATCTCTTTTGGGGAAGGCATGATCTTTACAAGAGGGACGGGTTGCACCTAAATCCAAAAGGTGTCAACATTTTGGCAAGTATGTTTGGTACAGCATTGGGGCAAGGTTTAAACTAATTTGGCAGGGGTATGGGAACCTGAGTGATAGGGAAAAGGGTAGGGAAGATAAATAAATGGCCAGGAAAAGTAAAATAGGAAAAGTAATGTTGGGAGGAGAAAGTAAAAAATCAGATGGTGCAGTGAGTTTTCGGGTCAATGATAGTCTTAAGAAAATTACAAAGAAAATTAGTGGGCAGAAAAATCAAAAGAAAAGGTTACAGAAGTTACTAGATGTTAAAAGGACAAAGAGCAGAAGGGCACTTTATCTGAATGCCCGCAGTATTAGAAATAAGGTTAGTGAACTTGAGGTGCAAATCGGTACCCATGCCTATGATTTGGTAGCCATCACGGAAACATGGCTACAAAGTGACCCTAAATGGGAATTAAACTTTCAAGGGTATCCGGTGGTGCAAAGAGATAGACAGGATGGTAAGGGAGGTGGAGTTGCACTCTTAATCAAAGAGGAGCTCCAGGCAGTAGTGAGGGATGATATAAGATTTAACGAGCATAATGTTGAGTCCATTTGGGTAGAGATAAAGAATAACAAATGGAAAAAATTATTGGTGGGTGTTATCTATCGCCCACCAAATAACAATAGTTTAGTGGCACAGGAAATAAATAGAGAGATAAGTGAGGCATGTAATAATGATACGGCAGTCGTCATGGGGGACTTTAACTTCCACATAGATTGGGAAAATCAAGTTGGTCGTGGGAGTATGGAAGAGGACTTCATAGAATACATCCGCGATAGCTTTCTTGAGCAGCATGTTAAGGAAACCACAAGAGAAAATGCTCTCCTGGATCTCGTGTTGTGCAATGAGATAGGTAGAGTAAATGATGTAATAGTCAGAGACCATCTGGGAAATAGCGATCATAGTATGATTGAATTTCTCATTCAGATGGAAGGGGAAATAGTTAGATCTAAAACTCATATATTATGCTTAAACAGGGGTGACTACCATAGGATGAGGGAGGAATTGGGCAGAGTGGACTGGGAGCACAGGCTCATTGATGAAACAGTTGAGGAACAGTGGAAGATTTTCAAATAAATATTTTGTAATGCTCAACAAAAATATATTCCGGTCAGGAAAAAGGGCAGCAAGGGAGGGAAAAATCAACCGTGGTTAACAAAGGAAATAAAGGAGTGTATAAAATTGAAGGTGCAGGTGTACAAAGCTGCAAAGAGCAGTGGGTAACTGGAAGATTGGGAAAACTTTAAGAGACAAGGGGTGACAAAGCAAGTAATAAGAAATGGGAAAAAGGATTATGAAAGTAAATTGGCACAAAATATAAAAACAGAAAGCAAAAGTTAACATAGGACCCTTGGAGGATGAAAAAGGAAAACTGGTAGCAAAAAAATGAGGAAATGGCCAAGGCATTGAACAAATATTTTGTGTCAGTCTTCACGGTGGAAGACACGTCCAGCATGCCCAAGTGCGGAGTTAAGGAAGCGAATGTTGGGGAGGCCCTTGATAAAATAGTTGTTACAAAGGAAGTAGTGATGGAGAAACTAATGGGACTAAAGCCAGACAAATCACCTGGTCCTGATGATATGCATCCAAGGGTTCTGAAGGAAATGGCAGAAGTTATAGTTGATGGTCATATACCAAAATTCCTTGGATTCTGGGCAGGTCCCAGCAGACTGGAAGGCAGCAAAACACCACTTTTTAAGAAGGGATGTAGGCAGAAGACTGGAAATTATCGGCCAATTAGCTTGACGTCTGTAGTTGGAAAAATGCTTGAAGCGCCATTAAAGATGAAATAGTGAAACTTTTGGAATGTAAGGGTTCTATCAGGCAGACGCAGCATGGTTTTAGGAAGGGAAGATCTTGTATGACAAACTTGTTAGGATTCTTTGAGGATATAATGGGTGCGGTGGATAGAGGGGAACAGGTTGATGTTGTATATTTGGATTTCCAGAAAGCGTTTGATAAGGTGCCGCACAAGAGACTTATCAGTAAGTTACAGGAAAGTGGAGTCTGGGGAAGTATATTGGCCTGGATTGAAAATTGGTTGTCTGACAGGAGGCAGAGAGTCGAGATAAATGGGAGTTTTTCAGGTTGGCAGAGAGTGGTAAGTGGGGTGCCACAGGGGTCAGTGTTAGGCCCACAACTGTTCATCATTTACATTGATGACTTGGAGGAGGGGACAAAATGTGGTGTAGCCAAGTTTGCGGATGACACCAAATTGAGTGGAAGAGCAAATTGTAATGAGGATGTGGAGCGTCTGCAGAAGGATATAGTTAAGCTGGATGAATGGGCAAAGGTCTGGCAGATGGAGTACAATGTTAGTAAGTGTGAGGTTATCCACTTTGGCAAGAAAAATAAAAGAGCTGAATATTATTTAAAGGGTGAAAAACTACAGCATGCTGTAGTGCAGAGGGACTTGGGAGTCCTTGTGCATGAATTGCAAAAAGTGAGGTTTACAGGTGCAGCAGGTTATTAAGAAGGCAAATGGAATGTTGGCCTTCATTGCTAGAGGAATTGAATTCAGAAGTAGGGAGGTAATGTTGCAACTGTATAAGGTACTGGCGAGACTGCACCTGGAGTTCTGAGTCCAGTTCTGGTCTCCATATTTGAGGAAGGATATACTGGCTTTGGAGACGGTCCAGAGGAGGTTTACTAGGTTGATCCCTGGGATGAAGGGGTTGACTTATGATGAAAGATTAAATCATCTAGGATTGTATTCGCTCGAGTTCAGAAGAATGAGAGGAGATCTTATAGAAACATATAGGATTATGAAGGGTATGGATAGGATAGATGTAGGAAGGTTTTTTGAGCTGACTGGGGAAACTAAAACAAGAGGACACAGTCTCAAGATTCGGGGGAGTAGATTTAGGACAGGGATGAGGAAAAATAGTTTTTCCCAGAGAGTAATGAATGTTTGGAATTCTCTAACCAGGGAAGTGGTTGAGGCTGCCTCATTAAACATATTTAAAATTTGGTTAGATAAATTTTTACATGATAGAGGAATTAGGGGATATGGGGAGAAGGCAGGTAGGTGGAGTTAGGTCATAAATGAGATCAGCCATGATCGTATTGAATGGCGGAGCAGGCTCGATGGGCCATTTTTGTCCTACTCCTGTTCCTACTTCCTATGTTCCAATGTAATGAACCAGATAGATGAAACACAAAACTTGCCAGATTCATGTAAGACAGCAATAATTACAGTAATACCAAAGATGGGGAAGGATCCATTAACACCAGCATCATATAGACCAATATCTCTACTTAATTCAGACTATAAGATAATAGCTAAATTATTAGCAAGCAGATTGGCCGATTGTGTACCTAAAGTAGTAAAACAAGATCAAACTGGATTAAGAAAAGATGAACAGCGGACAATGTCTGCAAACTTATTCATCTAATCCACTCAGTTCAAGGAAATAAGAAACCAACAGTGGCTGTTGCTCTAGATGCAGAAAAATCCTTTGACAGAGTAGAGTGGAATTACTTATTTAAAGCATTACAGAAGTTCAATCTCCCAGAAAAATATATTAATTGGATTAAAGCATTATATAATGGACTGTTGGCAAAGGTGGTAGTAGAGGGTTATGTATCAAACCAATTCAAATTAAGTAGATCAACTAGGCAGGGATGTCTATTATCCCCCTCATTGTTCACCTTAGCAATAGAACCATTGGCAGAGCTGATAAGAATATAAAATAAAATAAAAGGGATAAAAATAAAGGAGACAGAGTATAAAATCAGTTTATTTGCAGATGACATCATAGTATACCTAATAGAACCAGAGATAGCAATAAAAGAACTACATAAGAAATTGAAGGAATATGGAGAAATATTGGGGTACAAGGTCAACGCAAATACAAGTGAAGTGATGCCAATGAGTAACGCAGACTATACAAAATTTAAAAAAGAATCACCATTTAAATGGCAAACACAAGCAATCCAATACCTAGGGATCAGGTTAGATAATAACTTAAGCCACTTGTACAAACTAAATTATCAACCACTAATAAAGAAATTGCAGGAAGACTTAGAACAATGGAAAGAATTACCGCTAACATTGATAGGGAGGGTAAACTGCATTAAAATGAACATGTTCCCAAAGATACAATACTTATTTAAAATGTTACCAATTCCTTTAACAGAAAAATTCTTTAAGGAACTAAAGAGAATAATAAGGAAATTCTTGTGGAAAGGGAGGAATCCAAGGGTAGCTTTAGATAAATTAGCAGAGAGGTATAATCAAGGTGGTTTGCAGTTACCAAATTTTAGAAATTATTATAGAGCCGCACAATTAAGATATTTATCAGATTTTTACCAGACAAGGGAAAAACCAGACTGGACTAAGATAGAACTAGATAAAATAGGGGAGAAGGTACCAGAACATATACTTTATAAGTGGGATGAAAAGCTGGTGCAATATAAAAACTCACCAGTACTGCATCATTTACTTAATACATGGAGGAAGAAGATCCACTTAGAAAGGAAAAAAAACAAATGATCACATACCAAAATTACTATTGATGCAAAATCTGCTAATCCCTTTCACAATAGACAACCTTTCCTTTAGAGAATGAGAGAGAAAAGGAATCAAAAGAATAGAAAATTGTTTTTTTGGGAAATAATTTATTAACATTTGAACAGTTGAAGTACAAATATGGAATAACTCATGGTACAATGTTTGCATATCATCAGTTGAAAGCTTATTTAAAGGATAAATTGGGAAACAGCTTGAGATTATCTGAAGGAAGCATTTTTGAATACGAATAATTAAAAGATTTATGATCAACATGTACATGTAAACTATAAACCTAAGCAGAAGTGGGAAAAGGATCTAAACATAAAGATTAAAAATGAAGTATGGGAAAAGTCATGTTCTGGATCTATGAAGAATAAAATAAACACAAGATTACGCATGATACAGTATAATTGGTTACAGTATAATTGATACAGTATAATTTAACATTATCAGATAGATGTTTTCACTGTAAGAAGGAAATTGGAACAACATTACATGCAACTTGGGCATGTATGAAATTTCTGGGAAGAATTAAATCAGATACTAAATAAAATTACAAAAAATAACATACCAAAAAAAACGGAGATATTTCTTTTAAGTAACTTAAGAAGTAGAGAATTAGGCCTCAAATTGGATAAAGCACAAAAAAAATTCATTATGATAGCCCTAGCAGTAGCAAAAAAATGTATAATGTCAACTTGGAAAATGGAAGAGAGCATGAGTATACAGCAATGGTACATGGAAATGTACTTCATTGGAAAAAATATCATATAATTTAAAAAATAAAGCTACAATGTTTGAACAAATTTGGGAACCATACATGGAATATATCAGAGAGAGCTTGCCTACGACATCCATCCCCTAAAATGAGAATTAATATGATAAGAAGACAAAACGACTAGATTCAGCGTGTAACAAATAGATGACGCATTTTTCTTGTTTATGTGGACACTGCTCCCAGCTTGTCACAACCGGTGCAACAAAAATACTGGAAGAACAAAAGCACTGGAATCTGAACAAAGGGTTCTCAAACGCAGTGACTAACAGCATGCTCAAAGATTGCTTTTTAAAAGGAGGCGATCAAAGTAGATAGGGAAGTTCAAGTAAAGAATTCTAGATGGCACCTTGGCATCTGAAGGCACAGTTGGCAATCGTACAATGACAAACAAAAATCAGGGCTGCAAGTCCATACAAATTAAAGAACTCAAATACTGGTGGACTAGAGAAGACTGCAGCAACAGGAAGAATTTGGAAACAGTCCAACCTAGAATGGGAGGAAAGTATGGTATCTATAAATTGGGCTTAATACATGAAAAAGCCACAACTTTTTTAAAAAAACCCAAAAATCTGAAGGTTTTCTGTAAAGTCGTACGGCATGGATACAGGCAGGCCCTTCAGTCCAACTTGCCTATAGCAACCAAAATGTCCACCCAGCCTGCATTTGGCCCATATCCCGCCATTTGGCCCATATGCCGGAATGGCATAAAGTGAAGACCCAGACACTATAATTGGAGGCTATTTTCATAAAAAACAAAAACTCATTCAAATCCTTTCGTAAAGCAAACACTGCTTTCTTCGTAAAAGTGAATTTTTCTAATTCGAGTATTCATAAAGCGGGGTATGCCTGTATACGTACATTTTTTTCCTTAAATGTTGCAATAGTACCTGCTTCAACCAGCTCCTCCCATTTTATACCCCTAAGTATCGCTCCCCTCTGGTTACTGATTCGCTTGCTCTGGGTAAAAGACTGTGTTCACCTCATCTATTCCTCTCATTATTTTGTACACCTCTGTGAGATCACCCTCATCTTCTTGCGCTCCCAGGGATAAAGCCCTAGACTACTCCACCTCCTGAAAAACTCAGGGCCTCAAGTCCTGGCAACATCCTTGTAAATCTTGTCTCTATCTTTAGCTTGGCATCCTCCTTCCTGCAGCACTTTAACCAAAACTGGACACAATACACCAAATATGGCCTCACCGTCTTTACCAGGGCAATAACACTAGACAACAATTTTTTTTTCAAAAGGTTGACAAGACAACTTCAAGCTGAACACAATTATTTCAGATTTGTTGTATCATGTAGGAAGTTGGAGAATCATTAAATTAACTTTTATTGAATTAAGCATGTGCTGGCACATTGTATTAGTTCAACTGACCTAAAAAATGTTTTGCCACTAATTTTCATTTGTCCTCTGCATCTGATGCCTCTCGCGTCAGTGTCCAACAATAGTTGGCCAGCAATGATAATTCCATTTGCTCTTGTAACACTTTTCCATGTTCACAATATCCTGGTGAAATCTTCATGATGTTCTTCCCCACTTGCAGCAATAAAGCAGGGAAGAAGCAGAAAATGAATTTTCAATGAGATATTGCACTCTATGGCTTTGTGTGGTGGACTTAAACTATGACAGGAAATCACAAAAATAGGTTCTATCTAAAAAACAGTATGTGTAACAAAAGTTTGAAGGTGATTTTCGTGATCAGCAGCCCAACGTCCACAAAATACATTCAAAACTATTCAGGAAGCAAAGTCTTTGTAGTCAGGATAATCAAATATGGATAATTTTTTATAGATCCTGTGCACAAATGCAATGAGATGTGCGCACGCAAAATGTGTTAGTTAGAATAACATGACAAACAAATAAACTGTCAACATTAAGGGGAAATACCGACAAGATTAGCAAATAAATAAACCACCAAAACAAAGCTTTCCAAGGTTAAATGGAGTTTTGTTCTCAATTTTCAAGCAAAGGCCAAATATAATTCTTTTTCCCTGATGAAAACGGGGGTAATGATTTCAGACTGTCCTGGGCAACAGCTATAAGAATAAGTGAATAATACATGAACTCAAATTGAAATAAATAGCAAGGGAAAGTTGCATAAATAGTATTCATAAAGTTAACATTTAGATTTATTGGCCTGGAATTTCGGGCTTTTTTTGCCAAATGCAAATGTAATCCAGACAGAATCAGCTGGAGATTTTAAAGCAAAAGTGCATTATGCTGGTATACAATTTTGCTCAAATTTCCATAATCTTGGGGGTGGGGGGGAGGGGAGAAATGGAGTAGGGGAAGGAGGTGGACTTACAACTCTCCCAGGGGATTAAAATATAAAGCCCGAATTAAAAATTGATTTTAATTTAAAATATATTAAAATCCTCTGGAACCTACTGGAAGCTGTTGGATATAGCAATTGGAGGAAAGAAAGCAGCAAGAGAGAAGAGAATTGTAAGATACTAAAAAAAAACGAGGAAGAGCGGCCTACCTTACAGTTGGAGCCTGGGCCTCAAGTTCTGAAGCCCTCACGAATAACTTGGGCGATGATAGTGTAGATGACAGTGACCGTGCAAGTAAATGGGCCGAATCGCTGCAACCTGCGGCTGATCCACGATGGCGCGGGCTCCCCTTCACTGCCGAGATGGAGCCGGCACCTAGTGATATGTGCGGGCTAAGCCACCCTCCAATTCTGTGTAGTGCCCCACCGGCTGGAGAGTGACACCACAACGCTGTGTCATCACTTCTGGAAACCGGTGGGTACGTCACTGAAAGTGGACGGGCCAGCACAGAGACGCGGCGGATTCAAACCAATAAACTCACCCTTTGGTTCACCCTCATAGTGTATGGACGTGTCCTTACTCCGTAGTGCTGCCGCAGCATCTGCTCCAGGGTTTTTAGAACGAGTATCGAACGCAGCAGGATGCAGAAACCAGCTACATCCACAGCAGCGCCAGCAAACAACGTGGTGGGCGTGCATCTACAGCCCTTATGGGAAAACCAGCCCAGGAACTAGCTACAGATGGCTGGGTCACAGTTCCACATCAGGGAAATTGTTTTAGAGTACACCAAGTTCTGGCACGTTGTCAGTGCCTGGACACTGCCACAGCTGCAAAAGTAAGCTCCTTCATAGAAAACGCACCAATGGAGTGCAAGTACGAACAGTTTTGATGTTTCCTCCTTGACACCCTTCTAGAGTGCCATTAGAATCCTCAACATGCAGGGCCTGGGTGACAGAAACCCCTCCGAGCTAATGCACGAGATGGTTGGCCCTGGCGGAAGGGCACACAGACTGTTTCCTGTTCAAGGGCCTATTCCTCGACTTCATCTTCATTTATTTAGATGATAACCTCATCACCAGCCCCGACGCCAGCACCCACAGGATTCACCTCACCCACCTGTTTGACAGGCTGCAGCAGTTTGGGCTCATGGTGAACCCAGCCAAGTGCCATTCGACCTGCAAACAAACAATAGACTTCCTCGGGCACCGCATCACCCTAGAGAGCGCCAAGCCACTACCTGACAAGGTGGAGGCCATTCAGAATTTTCCTAAGCTGAGCACAACCAAGGGGCTACAGTAGTTCCTGGGGATGGCCAACTTCTACCATTGCTTCCTCCTGGGAGCAGCCACCCTCATGCAGCCCGTTCGGCCTCGTCAAACTCGGCAACAAGATGCTGCAATGTATGCCGGAGGCTTTCCATGCCACAAAGGCAGCACTGGCAAAGGCCACAGTACTGGCCCACCCAGACCCTACCTCCCCGCTGGCGCTCACAATGGATACTTCAGAGGGGCGCGCATGGTGCTAAAACAATGGGTTGATGAGCACTGGTGACCCCTCTTCCTCTTCTTCTTCAGTAAGCACCTCCAAAACCAGAGCTCAAATACAGAGCATTTGACCATGAACTGCTGGCCTTGTACCTGGTGATACGGCACTTCCGCTACATGCCAGAGGGAAGAGTGCTCACCACCTACACAGACCTACACACTGAGCAAGGTCTTGGATCTGTGGTCGGCCAGGCAACAGCAGCACCTCTCCTACATATCGGAATTCATCACTGATATCCACCATATCGCCAGCAAAGCCAACATAGTAGCTGACGTGCGGACTGTCCACTGTCGCCGCAACCTGTGGAAGGCTCGACATCGCCCAGCTCACCAAAGAGGGGAGACGCAAATGTCCAAGTGTACAAGATGGCCATCTCCAGCCTGAAGATCAGAGACATCTGCCCCACACCAGGAGAACCAGCCCTGTTGTGCAACATCTCCACCGGGTCCCCAAGGCCGATCCTACCTGCAACCTGGCGACAGCAAGTTTTTGACCAGATACATGGTTTATCATGCCCCTCCATGAGGTCCACAGTCCACCTGCTCTCAGATAAGTTCATGTGGCATGGACTCCATTGAGAATGCACCCTGTGGGCTTGAACCTGTGTACAGTGCCAACAGGCCAAGGTGCAGCGACACATTAAAGCCCCCCACAGACATTCAAGCCAGCGCAATGCAAGTTCGAACATGTCCACGTTGACGTTGTTGGCTCCCTCCCAGTGAGCCAAGGCATGAGGTACCTGTTCACAACTATTGACAGATTCACCCACTGCCCAGAGGCAGTACCCATAGCTGCACGTGACACATAGTCATGTGCCCGGGCTTTCCTTGGGTCATGACGTTGGGGGTCCAGACAGATATTACATCGGACAGAGGGGCACAGTTCACTTCCTCCAACCTGGCAAAACTCTGTGGCAGCCAGGTCCACCATACTATAGCCTACCATCCCCAGTCAAATGGACTGGTTGAACAGTTCCACTGCCACCTGAAGGCTGTGCTGAAAGCTCGACTGATCAGTCTGAACTGGATAGACGAGCTCCCATGGGTACTGCTCAGGATCCGCCAGCATCATCTGCGGAGATGGTGTACGGCTCACCGCTCTCTATCCCAGGGGATCTACACTTCAACACCCTTGGCCCACAGACCAGCACATTAGACGTCTTGCACAGAGTGAGAGAACAGACAAGCTCCCCCTCCGCCACTGTCCAGACACAGCTCGCCACCCGGCTATGTCCCAGTGGATTTGCAGTCCACCCACTTTGTTTTGTAAGCAAAGGACAGCAAGGGACCCCCTACAATGCCCGTTTGAAGGCCCTTTCAAAGTACTGTGAGGAGCGGCATGGTTTTCACATTGGACTTTGGCAGCTGACAGGATAGATTCACAGTTGACCTCCTCAAAGTCACCCATCTGGACTCTGAACTGCCAGCCCTGGACCCCTGGGTCAGACATAGAGGTAGACTGCCCAAAGACTACAAGTCAGACCGCTCAGAGTGTGGCAGTGATTCTGGGGGGGGGGGTGGTGAGCAGGCCGTGAGACCACGTGAGTAAATTTGCCAAATTGCCGCAATATGCAGCCAGTCCACGATGGCGTGGGCTCCCCTTCACTGCCAAGGAGCCCGTGCATAGCGACACGTGTGGGCTAAGTCACCCTCCACTTCTACGTACCGCCCCGCGGTGATATCACTTCCGGAAACTGGCGGGTACGTCACCAGAAGTGAGTGGTCCAGCGCAGAGACGCGGCAGATTCAAGCCAATAAAATCAATAAGAGGACAAATAATAAGTAACTCAGCTAAAATTAAAAAGGAAATATATAAAAGAGATAAATCCATTAGAACAAGATATAGGCAACACTTTCCTTACTCTATTATATATTCTAATATATTCATAGGAACATAGGAAGTAGGAACAGGAGTAGGCCAAAAATGGCCCATCGAGCCTGCTCCGCCATTCAATACGACCATGGCTGATCTAATTTATGACCTAACTCCACCTACCTGCCTTCTCCCCATATCCCCTAATTCGTCTTCTAAAAGTGAGAGCTACAATATTCTGAATTTTGATCTCTTTAATCCAACAAATCAAACTCTGTGGCTGTTACTTTATGTAGCTTTAATTTGTTGATAAAAATTTTGCATAGCTTCACATTAAGACTTTCATAATGATGAATAACAAAGCATTTACTGTTTAATAATACAAATGCTTAGAGCTACTAGATTAAAGAAAATACAAATTTTAAAGAGATGCATAAAAGTATTTAAAGACATGCAAAAGAATTCAAAGAAAATTTTCTCATGCTCTCGCTTCCTTCATATATGGTTGAATAATAAGCAAGTCGTTAGTCTGGGTGGATATTACGACATAGTACATTGTAGTCACTATTGTAACACAACAAACAATAGTTCTCTTAAAGAGACAGGCACAAATTTAACTAAATTGAAAAAAAACACAATGCTTCTGATCTAAGTATTGTCTGCAAACTTGCTGATCCAATCACCACATTGTTGTCCAGATTGTGGATCTAGATGACAAGCTACGCTGGTCCCAGCACCGATCCCTGCAGCACACCACTAGTCACAGGCCTCCAGTTTGAGAAGTAATTGTCCACGGCCACTCACTGGCTTCTCCCACACAACCAATGTTTTTGAACATTTTAATATGAGATTTCACATCCAAAGTACAGAGTACCTATGGATAGATGTTAAAATTCTCAAAGATACACTACACTTAAAATCACCAATGCCTGAAGAGGGCGGACAAAATCAGTGAACCGGTGCGGACTCGAAAGGCCAACATGGCCTGTTTCCGCTCCGTAAATGGTTATATGGTTTACACCTTTACACAGGACACAGGTAAATTAGAAAAAGATTTACAAAATAAATCTTCTGAAAAAAAAAAACAATTAATTAATAAAAAAAAAACTTCAATATAACATGATTCAGACATATAGAACAGAAAAGCTAATTCAAAGAACCAGAGACATTATGAACTAGGAGAAAGAGCTTATAAAGTTTTAGCATGGCAATTGAAAGCAGATCAGACATCTAGAGTGATTAATAGTTTAAAAAATCTTCAGGGGTTATTACATATAAACCACAAAAAATAAGTGATGCGTTTACGGAATTTTATTCTGAATTTTAACATTTAGATCAGTACATGATGAAAATAATTTATCTCAAATTACTTTACCTTGTCTGAATGATAGAAAGTTTTGAATGTAGTAGTTCAATGCAAAATAACAAATTGCCAGGAGGAGATGAATTTCCTGTAGAATTTTATAAGAAATTTAAAGATCTTTTAATTATACTATGAAGATGCATTCTCTGCCGAAATCCCCCTTAATTGTAATTATTACAGTAATTCCGAAAAAAGAGAGATCCAATGAAACCTAAATTATTTATCGCTATTAAAGGAAATTAAAGGATTTGAAAAAAATGGAATGTTACCTATTACTTTGATGGGTAGAGTAAATTTTGTTAAGATTAATGTTTTTCCTCAAACAAAATGCTTATTTTAATCGATTCCAATTAATGTAATCTATAATTTAATGTTCCAGCATAGGTAAATATAGAACTTGATAAAAGAGGAGAAACAGATCCACAATATTTTATTTATAAATGGAAAGTAAGATTGTTAATCTCTTGGCTTGACTTTGCGGACGAAGATTTATGGAGGGGTAAATGTCCACGTCAGCTGCAGGCTCGTTGGTGGCTGACAAGTCCGATGCGGGATAGGCAGACGCGGTTGCGGGGGAAAATTGAAGATTGTTAATAGCAAATAAAGAAATGCCCAATGCTGAAACATTTAGTTGAATTTTGGAATAAAATTGATAAAGAGATTGGTGGAAGAGGTTTGTCTGGAAGAACATCTTTATTTAAAAATAGACATTCAATTTTCAATGTAAAATATATATATTTTTTAAATAGCAAGATTATGGTATTAAGAAAATTAAAGATTAAGCCAGGAAATTTATTACTTTTAGTAGAATGAAGGAAAAGTTAAAGACATTGGAAATACAGATTTTTTTCATGATCAAATTAAGAGATTTTTTGGTCAAAATTTAGTATTACCAGCAGAGACAGAAGTAGAATTATTATTATGAACTAGAGATGTAAATAAATTTATTTCAGAGATGTATAAAAAGGAGTTCATAAATCAAGATATAAATGGGAAGTAGATTTAAATATGCAAATAGGTTCAGATATGTAGACAGAATATGAAAAGTACAATAAATGTGAGGTATCAGTTAGTTCAATCTAATTTTATTTATCAGTTATATTTAACACCAAAAAAGTTACATAATATGAATTATACTTATTCAGATTTGTTTTGGATGTGGACAAGAAGTTGGTACTGTGACAGGTTATATATATTTTTTATTTTATATATTAATGTTTTTTAAAAGAGATAGATTGTGGGGGGGGGTGGTTTAGTGTAGGTCACCACAAACATACATAAACATTCACAAAACAAATCTCATTTAAAATGCAAGAGCTTTGCTGAAAGAGAGACATTGAGGCACCGAGTGCCTTTGCAAAAATGATAAAAACTATTTTGGAAAGGTTTTGCTAAGGAACTTCAAAAGCAGGTGCAAATGAAACAGTCCACACTCAGAGGCTGATAAGATCTTTTAAAGACTGGGTCTGGAGCCCTGCAAGAAGGTTATGTCGTTTTTGCAAGCAGAGAGAGAGAAAAGATCAAATATGGTTTTCTCTGAAAAGAGAGAGAATTCAGTTCAAGTTCTGCTGTGGTTTTTGAGACTGGAACATGACAAACTGGCAGGCTTATTTAAAATCCCATTTTGAAGACTGGTTGTGAGTTCTGAGTTCAGCCTGTTGAAAACCCTTGTGGTCCTTACAAGAGGAAATGGCTGGCTAGAGTGTTTCACCTGAAATGAGGGAAACAAGAGGAACTCGGAGGTGACCTGGAAGAAAAGGTTATCATCTGGAAAACCCTGTTGGGGCAGGTTTCTTTGGCAAGACACTGAAGTGACTGATGGAAGTAAATCAGTTTGTGTGTGTCCAACGAGCAATGAATCTCTCTGAAACCAACAAAAATGTTCCTGAGGAGTAAAAATTACCTTTAAGCACCAGAGCTTGGTGAAAATTCATAAATGTTAAATTCTGTGCACAGTATAAGAATTGCCTGAGAAGTGAGATTGGACTGTGAATCAGATAACTTTCCTCAATATAAACACATTACATACATGTGCGCTTAGAATTAGAAAGGGGTTAAGTTAGGTTAAGTTCACAGTAATAAGTTAAAATTTGATCCTGTTTTTATGTTTAAAGAAAATTAAAAATAACTTTTGTTTAAATAACCAAATGTCTTGGTGAATTTCTATTGCTGCTGGGTTTTGGGGTCCTCTGGGCCCGTAACAGTACTTTTTTTGCATTCAATTTGGCAGTGTTCCACAATTAAACCTTTTTTGCTTGAAAAGGGTAATTTATTAGAACGCATAACTGGAGTTAGATTCCCTCAGGATCCAAAGTTATTTTTTACTGGGAGATATTAGAGGGATTAAAACTGAATATGTATCAAGTAAAATTTGTTCAAATTGCATTGGCAATACCTAGAAAATGTTTTGCAATAACTTGGAAGTTGGATACTGATTTGGGTATGGATAGATGGCATGCAGAAGTTTGGGGTTGTATTCCACTTGAGAAAATTACTTATAATTTAAGAGATAAATATCATACATTTTATAAAATATGTAGCCCATATTTATAAACTATTGGTATTAAAATTTAAATGAATCTCAAACATTTGCTTTCTCTTATAGATCTCTATAAATGTTTATATGTTTAAAAGTATCAGAAAGTGAAGTACTACTGTTGTGGTTTTCTTGTTGGGGGTTGGTGGAATAGGAAGTTTTTTTTTCTTTTGTATTTCTTTACTTTGTAGTGGCTCATGCACGGATATGCGAACCAGCCCACAATATGGCCGACTAACGCAGTGATCGCGCAGACCTGGGGGTAACACCGGCCATCGTCCCAGGTGACATCCACACTGTGGGCAGATGAGGAACTCTGGCGAGAATACCAGCCAACCTAAGGTCAGCAATCCAATGACTCTGGGCCCTGATATCAGCGACAGGGGCCCATTTAAACAGAGCTGCCAGTGTAATAAAGCAGTTTTTGATTTTGACTCCTTGTGTGTGTGTCTCTTCCATACTCATCGTAGCACATATGCTACATTGGTGACCCCTACAGGTCCAAATGGTAGTTGGACCCAAAGATGATGGATCAAGCGGAGTCAGTGACCATCCACACAGTCTCTCTTAGGATTCTGACGTTATGGGTGTCGCAACCACACAAATGGTTTGAACAGGCTGAGGCTCAGTTCCAGCTTCACCACATCACCACCAATTTCACCCACTCCGGAGAAAGGCAAATATGGAGCTGACAAAGAGCTACCTGGATTTTCAGGCTTACCGGCATGAGTGCACCGCCCAATTGCTGCATATTGAATGATTGGGGGACAGGGCCCCCAGTCCACCCTAATGAGCGAGATGCTCGCGTTAACTGAGGGCCACAAGTCTTGCCTGCTCTTCGAGCAGATCTTCCTGGAGCAGTTGCCTGAGGATATACGGTTCTTGCTCACAGACGAGGACTTCAGCGACATTCAGAGGCTTGGCACCTGGGAGGACATGCTCTGGAAAGTGAAGAAGGATGCCACTGCTATTGTAGACCACATCAGCAAGCCCCACGAATGGCTCCTGGTGAGATCAAGGCCAGCAGAGGCAAATGAACACCCTGGGACAGCTATGCTACTATCATCAGTGATGGGGGGCTTTTTGGGAAATGTCCTGGCCAACCATCTTTGATGGCAGCAGCGGTTTGGCCCATGTGATAGCCTCCTCCATGTCTGGCAGTCACTGTCAGGCAGACGCTTCCTGGTCGACACAGGCGCTGAGGTAAGCTTCCTACCCCCTGCAGGCCTCGACACCTGCTGTAGCCAGCAGGGCTCAACACTGAGGCCAGCCAATAGCTCCGACATTTGAACTCTTAGGACCCACGCCATCCTCTGAACCGGCCCACAAAATGGCTAACGCGCTGACCACCTGGGAGTGACACCGGCTGACGTCCCAGATGACCGCCGCACGGCGGGAAGACAGGGAACTCCGGCGGGAACACCGACCAACCTGAGGTCAGCGCTCCTATGACGCGAGGCCCTGACCTCAGCGCCAGGGGCCCATAAAAGTAGAGCTGTCAGTGCAATAATGCAGTCTTCGATTTCGTCTCCTTGTGTGCGTCTTCCTCCCATACTCGGCGTAGCGTGTATGCTACAACTTTCTTTTTTTATAAAATACCACATGTATTTGGATTAAGTTTGAAATACTGCAATATGTTTGCTAAGTAGTTTTATTTTAAATAAAATGATTTAAAAAGTTTCCATAATCTCGAACAATTAGAAAAACAATACTTCCCATACAGAATGCTGGATATTTCTCTGGTTATTACAGGTAATTGTGCATATTTACGGGTATTCCTCACATTATTTCTAGATCATCAAAAGCGCAAGTGAGTGTGATTACAAAAACCCAATGGTAAGCAGTTTCATGACAAGATTAGCTATACTTCCAACAAATGAATAGTTGAGATATCACCAGTGTTCATGATTATTGGCTGTCAGCTTGTGTTCTTTAAAGATACTTCAAGGACAATTAATCTCATGAGACCATAGCGTTCATACACTAAATAGAAAATTTTGCTTTCATACAGCATCTTTCACATATTCAAAAATGCTTTTGTTTAGAAAACAAGTGTGGTCAATTGAAAAGTAGGAAATGCCAAAAGTGGCCCTCTATTCTCTTATATAAGTAGTGATTCAGGTGCTCTTCTTCCAATCCAGTGCAATACACAAATGTGTGGGTCACACAGCATCCATAGGAAAAGGGTAACCAATGTTTCATGCCTGGGCCCTTCACCAGGATTGAGAAAAAAACAGGCCAACATGTAAAAGGTGGAATCAGGTGAGAAGGTAGTAGTTGTAAAAAGATGAGGAGAGAGCAGAAGGTAGGAGGGAAGGGGGTGGGGAGTGAAGGGAGACATGGAGATGGGGGAAAGAGATCTGGGGGAAGGGATGGGTTAACGAAAATAGGTTGAGACTGGAGTCTGCAAAGCAGAATATAGGTGTTGTTCCTCCAGTTTGTGGATGGACTCAGTTTGCCAGTGCATGAGTCCATATTGGTGTAGCTGCCTAATGCTATCTGTACTGCCAAATCAAAGCCATCGTATATTGGGAGAAATAATACCTGGTATTTAGTCTTGGCAGTCTCCAAACAGATAGCATTAATACGGCTTCTCCAATTTAACCCCCTCCCGTGTCTCTCTCTTTCCCCAACCCTGCCTCCTTTCCTCCAGCTACCCATCCCCTCCTATCAGAGAGCTACCCCTTTTAGTCCT
The DNA here is from genome assembly GCF_036971445.1 of Narcine bancroftii. Taxonomy (NCBI): domain Eukaryota; kingdom Metazoa; phylum Chordata; class Chondrichthyes; order Torpediniformes; family Narcinidae; genus Narcine; species Narcine bancroftii. Next base: position 359,570,249 of record NC_091470.1, on the reverse strand, counting down.
ATGCCCTTTCTCCATTACTTCTTAACTTGTTCCACTTCTACCCACCCACCTGTCTCCACCTATCATCTTATCTGCTCGCCTATGCTGCACCCTCTTCCTCTTCTGTCCTCCCTCCTCTCCTCTTCCCCCACAATTTCATTCAGGTGGCCACCTGTTTTTCCTTATTGCTGATTGAATGGCTCAAGTTCAAAGTGTTGGTTACCTTTTACTTTCTGTTGATGTTGTGAGACCTGCCTAGTTTCTCCAGCACATTTGTGTATTGGCACACAGCCACATCATCTGGGGACTTTCGGGATTAGAAGTAATCGCTGCAGGGGTGGCACAGCAGGTTTTGCTGTTGCTGTACAGCTCAGGCACTCTGGGTTTGCTATCAATCCCCAAGCATGCTGGTAAATTTGTTCCTGTGAATTACCACAAGTCTAGGTGAGCGGCAGGAGAAGTGGTTAAGTTGGTGAGAATTCTCTTCAAGGCTAACAGAGATAAGTCTCCTTTAATGCTTTGAGAAAATATAACACGAAATTCAAAATGACTTTGATCACCTGGATCTATCCACTGGTGTCTTCGCTAATGCCTTTCCAGTCCCTATAATCTCATCCACTAATAGAATGTTGGTGACTATCGAAGTGCATGTGTGTATCAGCTGATGTTTGACAGTGGAGTTGTCCCAGACAGGAGTGTCCCAATCTGCAATTAATCCACCGGAAGATAAATCAATCCCCACTGGTATGGTGGTTTTCTCCTCTGCCATCAGAGCCTTGGACACCATCTCCTGAGGGTCATAGCCTGCGTTCTGAGCCAGCGTCTTTGGAATGATTAGGAAGGCATCGGCAAAAGCCTGGAAGCCTAGCCGGGCCGCGCCCTTCACCTTATCGGCCCTGTGGTTAATTAACTGGTTTCTGATGCGCATCTCAACAGCTCCAGCCCCAGGCATGGCACTACCATCCTCAATGCAGTTTTTCACCGCTCGCATGCCATACTGGACAGCTTCCTTGACCTGAGCGATGGTGTGCTTGCTGAGGCCTTTAATGACCACGGTCACAGCCCGGGGATTGTCACACTGTTCAATGAAGGTGTATGTATTCTCTCCCAGGGTTTCCTGGTACACCAGCCCAGCATGGCCTAGGCACTTTGCATTCAAGTCCTGAAGGGAACTCACCATCTGACCTCCACAGGCAAGAGGAAGCCTCTCCATGTTGCTCTTCTTGGCTCTTCGTAGAGCCACAATACCTTCTCCGGCAAGAGCACTGAATGCCATTGGGTCTATGCTTTTCTGGTTAACCACCACAAAGCCTTTATTGGAATTGCTGCACACCTCCCTCTTCAGCATTATGATCTTCTCTAGCTTCTCCTGGACAGCTTGCCTCTCTGCTTTCACAAACCTCTCCCTTTCCTCCACGTTCCTGTAGAAGCAGCTCGAGCTCACGGTGGACCTTTCGTATTCCAATGCTACATTCAGGGTGAGGATGAAGGCATCCTGCACTCGCCTCCTCATGCCAGGGTGGCGGGCACCGTGGTCCAGGACTAGCCCTCTGACTAGCATGGTGTCCTGCTCTGTCTGGAGCTGCATTGTCATTAGTTCCACATGCTTCAGATCGATGGGCTTTCTCCTCTGAGAGACCGCCGCCACTGCTTCCACAACCAGATCAGTCAGAATCTCAGCCAGCTCCGGGCAAACCTTGGTCCCAAGTGAGGTCCGAGCTACTTTCCTCCTGATAAAGTGGTCTTCATCCTCCCACAGCTCGTCAAGGCAATAAATGGCTTCAACTTTGGCCATTTCCAATCCCTTTACAATGTGCCTGGGGTGGACTCCCTCTGAGATATAACGCTCAGCCTGTTTCAACATCTCTCCAATCAGCAGCACCGAAGATGTGGTGCCATCTCCCACAGTGTCATTCATGGCTGCTACTGCCTGGGTGATGAACAAGGCAGTAGGATGCTGCAGTCTCATCTCTTGCAGCAGAGCCCCTCCACACTTCGTCAGTTTGATGTCACCAGCCTCTGACACCAGCATTTTCATGGTGCCTTTGGGTCCCAGGTTGGTCTTGAGCATTTCCTGCAAAGATCTGGCTGCAGTGACATTAATACTGAGAGCTGTCTCCATCTTTCTTCTCTGGGACATCGTGAAGGTTCAAGGAGAGGCCAGGAGGCTACTGACCTTTCTACTTTCCTGATGAGCGAAGAATGTCCCCCACGGTGTACTCTTGTCTTAGTCTTGCGCTGTTTCAGTAAAGCTGGATCATCCTGGTTGTGGTCTTGCAAAGAAAACTATTTGCAATTTAATTGAACTCACTTTGCCAAAGTACTTTTTTTCCTGCAAGTCTGGCACGACTGCAGCTTGAAATCTGCTTAAAAAAGAAGGAAGTGGTTTTAATAATGACTCATTTGTTCACATCATACAGCATCTGTGGAGAAACACTTAACAGTTCAGTTCCCATATCCTTTGAAGACGCAAGAGACAGTGGTCGCTGGAATGTGGAGCAAGAACTATACTGCTGGAAGAACCCAGCAGCATCTACGGAGGGTGATTGAAGTTTCAGGTCAAGACCCTGCAACAGGACACCACATCATTTGATTCCTTTAATATAGTCCCCAATCAAGCGGAAAGTCATAAATAAATAATGTGAACAAAATAACTTTTTAAATAAAAGTTTATGGTTGTAAAAGTTAATGTTCTCCGAAGTAACACACAACCCCTTGGGAGCAAACGTTCAGCTAGCGGTGCGCCCCAGTTGTGCCCCGCCTGTAGCAGCCATTTGAATAAGGTTTTAATAAAGCACCATTTGAATAAAATGGTGGCACCCACGATGAGGAGCCGTCTGATGCCACTTGCCGCTAGGGTGGCTCTTCTAAAGTGTCTCCCTATCCCTGCCTAATATCTTTATTAATAATATTAAGTATATTAGTAAGACTTTATCTGTAAACTTGGGGGAGGGGGTTAATTATGATGGCAGCACAGTTAGCGCAGTGCAGTGGTTCCCAAAATTTTACAGGCTGTCACCCCCTTGGCCTCCAGGCCACACCCCGAGCTCCCCCCATATAATGGCGCGGGGGTTAGTGGCGACGCTGAGCAGAGTGGGGGGGGGAGGGGTTAGTGGCAGTGCTGAGTGGGGTTGGGGTGTTAGTGGCGGCGCTGAGAGAGGGGGGGGGTTAGTGACGCCAATATAACATGGTGGCCAGCTCTCGTGAGAACACCTTGTCTCCGTTTATTTTACTCACTACTGCCACACCCGAGTCTGGCCAGAAAATTACTGCACTAGCTTCTTCCTTAAACTTTGCAGCAAAGTGAAGACTGAAGATTTGAAACGCCCCTTTATTCCTCACCGCTCCTTTGGATCTTTCCACCGCCCACGGGGGTGGGGAGGGGGGCAGCAGCATCCACTTTGGGAATCATTAGGAAAGCAACTAATGCAATGCCGTTACAGCAGCAACTGGGGTTGGAATTCAAAGGAAGGTGTGCCGATGGCCTGACCAGGACATTGGCATGGAGGTGAGTCAGGTTGAGCCGAGGGTCTGACCGGGTCACCAGGATGAAGAGCCAGTCAATGTCATTCACCGCTGGGGTGACTCTCCAAAAGTATCTCCCTATCCCTGCCTAGCAAGAGTCCATCTCTTTATTAGTATTAGGGATATAACCATATAAAACTTTACAGTACGGAAACAGGCCACATCGGCCCTTCTAGTCCGCACCGATTTATGTGAAACTCCACTAGTTCCACCTACAGTGCTTTTACAGTACTAGCAACGGGGGTTCAAATTTGAATTTAAATGATAATTACTTGATTAAAATGACTTTACATAATTCAAGTCTACGATGCTGATTTTTTTCAAATTACTTTATATTTTACACCATCTTTTGTCTTTTAAATAGTGTATTCTTAATGCAGGTGTATTAGCCATTGAAAGAGCGAGTCTCAGTCAACTGGAAAGCTCTTATTTCCAGCATCCGTGATCTCTGTAGGTGCCGGATAATGGGGATTTTACTGTATTATAGTAAAAGCCCTAAAATCTGAACTGCTCAGTGGATTGGTCAGTCAGGATTTTCCGTATTCTCAGGCAATACTTTTAAAATTCAAAATTTTTAAATAATTTTTAATTTTTTTTACACTGTGAACCATATCAACCAAAATAGATACAAACATTTCCCTCTTAAATATACACAGTGGCATTTTCTACCCTTTTTTCCCTCCTACCTTCTCTTCCCACCCCCCTCCAAAACCAATAAATATTCAACATATACAACACAATAAACCCATTTAACAAACGTCACCATACAATGAAAAATAAACAAGAAAAATGTCATCTACTTTTACACACAGGATCAAGTCATTTTGTCTTCTTATCATTTTAGGGGGCCTCTGTCCTCAACCCCTTAAAATTCAAATTTAAGGAGAATAAAGAAAAGATGAACAGGTAAATTTTGATTTTTAAAAAAATTTAAAGTTTTAAATTTAGACATACAGCACGGTAAAAGGCCATTTCAGTTCACGAGCCCGTGACACCCAATTAACCTATGCCTCTGGAACATTTCGAACAGTGGGAGAAAATTGGAGCCTTTGGGAAAAACACACGCAGACATAGGAAGAACAAACTCCTTACAGACAGCATGGGATTCGAACCCTGGTCCCAATCACTGGCGCTGTAACTGCATGGCGCTAACCATGCTGTCATCATAATTAACTCCCCTCCACCAAGTTGAGTTAAAGCCTTACTATTAACTAAACATTTTTTTCTTATAAAATACAAAGTACAAAAAATATATTTATTTGTTCATTTCTGTGACTTCTGTCCATTTGTGGTACTTATGCATGTATTCACACAAAAGTCTAGTCAATTTTAAAAGTTTTGAGTTTTCGAAAAGTTTGGATTCTCAGTGACTCAGATTTTTACTGTAATTACAATTTTTTATGTATTAAATTTAGACAATTTAACAGCCCCTTCCAGTCCATGAGCCCATGCTGCCAATTACCTTCAATTGACCTAGAACCCCAGTATGTTTTGATGGGTGGGAGGAAACTGGAGCACCTGGAGGAAACCCACTCATAGGGAGAAACTTCTATGGACAGGTTAGGAGATTGGGCAAAGAAGTGGCAGATGGAAAATAGTGTAGAGAAATGTACAACCATGCACCTTGGTGGAAGGAATAGAGACAGTTATTTCCTAAACATGCAATGAGTTCAGAATCGGAGTTCTAGATGGACTTGGGAGTTCGTAAGGAAGACAAATACAATGCTGGCATTAATTTTGAGAGGGATAGACTATAAAAGCAGAGATGTAATGTTGAGGCTTTATAAGGCACTGGTCAGACTGTAAGGAGCATTGTGAGCAGTTTTCGACTCCTTGTCTTAAGGAGGGATATATTGGTATTAGAGAGGAGGTTCGTGAGAATAATCCCTTGAATGAAAGGGTTATTATAATGGTTCTCAACCTTTTACTTTCCATTCACATACTACTTTAAGTATTCCTTATGCCATAGGTGCTCTGTGATTAGTAAGGGATTGCTTAGGATGGTATATGGGTTGTTACAAGATCACAAAGAAGGCATATAACACAGGGGTAAAGATGAACAATTACTTTATTAACAAAAATTCACCTTCAAACTTTAATTCAAAAATCCCCCTTTATAACAATGCCCACTGGTTACTATGCAAATTTTCAGAGAAAGAGAGAGAGAGAGAGCGAGAGAGCGCACGAGAGAGAGAGTGAGAGAGAGTGAGAGAGAGAACAAAATTCAAAGTTGTCTTGTGTTGCTTGCAGAGGGAGGAACCACTGGCTTAGTCCGGATCCTTCTGGCTGCCTTCGGAATGTTCATCCCTTTTAAAATGCCCAACATTCTAAACTGTCCTCCAGACCATGACTCACGCTCTGGGCCTCCTTCCACTCCACAGCTCCACCCAGTGGTGGTTTATCATCCAAGTCCAGACATTTTTCTGCACATGCTCAGACTGTCTCCCACTCTCTCAGCAGTCCTTGGTTCTCTAAGGCAAACAGTCACTTTTTAACATAAAAGCGCTCAACACATAGGCCAATACACAACACAGAACTCTGTAACAGGGTGGAAAGAAAAAGTTTGAAAACCACTGTTTTAATTGTACCTAATTGACTTGTTATGAGCACGGTTTCAGAACTCCAAAGGAAATGGGCCATTGACAATTTTTCTCAAGCAAAATATTTCAGTAACAATTGGGTCTACAGCAGTGATTCTCAACCTTCCCTTCCCACTCACATCCCACCTTAAGCAATCCCTTACTAATCACGGAGCACTGATGCCATTTACAATTTATATTAATGATTTGGATTGTGGACTAAACAGTTTTGTGGCCAAATTTGCAGATGACACCAAGATAGGTGGTGGAGCAGGAACTTTTGAAGAAACTGTAAAATTGCAGAGGGATTTAGACAGATTGGGATACTGGACAAATATATGGCAGATGAAGTACAATGTTGAGAAGTGTTTGGTTCTACATTTTGGCTGTGAAAATAAACAGGTGGGATACTATCTGGATGGGGAGAAAATTCAATCCTTGGAGGTGTAGAGACCTGAGCATCCTTGTGTAGAGTAATCTAAAAGTTAATGCCCAGGTAGGATTGGTGGTGAAGAAGGCGAATTCTATGCTTGCATTCATTTTGAGAAGAATAGTGTATAAGAGTAGAGAGGTGTTAATGAGACTCTGTGGGGCACTGGTGAGACCCCATTTGGAGAACTGTGTGCAGTTTTGGGCCCCTATCTTAGAAAAGATGTGATGTTGTTGGAAAGGGTGCAGAGGAGATTTACCATGATGATTCCTGGAATGCAGGTGTTGGGAGTATGGGGAACGTTTAGCAGCTCTAGGATTGTACTCGTTTGAGTATAGGAGAGTGAAGGGGGATCTCAAAAGCCACTTTCAGGTGCTCGGACAATGCACTGGCAAATGTGGCTGGGGGAGTGCAATTGGGACGTTCAGGTGGCCGCAGAGAAGACGCCTTTCTGTCACCTGAACCTGCCGGCTCCTGTGGCCGTAGGTACGACTTGATTTTGGAGCATCTTGTAGCAGCACTACATGAAAATAATGGAAAAGAAATAAACTTTAATAGTCGTCCACAAAGCAGTTGTTGGTTTGTTTTCACGAGGACAGTATCTCTGAGCGTTGCTCCCTATTGATGTATCCTTTCCTCTTGATCAATAAAATGATAATTTATGACAGAATTTCTGTGGGTTTCGGTTTATCAGGTTTAAGGAAGCAAGATTGAGAGATGCTAGTGTGGAACTCCCTCCAGAATGCAAAAATCAATATGAAAGATTAACTTCAACTAACAAGCCTTCCTCATTCTCTATAAACCGACATCAAATTGTGGCTGGCACGGGACTACGGGGCTGGGATGGCCGGTGCTGGAATTCGGGTCTTGATGTCCCGCACCGGCTGTCCCAGTCTGTAAGGAGTTTGTACATTCTCCCCGTATCTGTGAGGGTTTCTTCCCACCTCCAAAATGTATGGTATTGTAGGTTAATTTGGGTGTAATTGGGTAGCAGGAATCGGCTTCTACTGTGCTGTAAGTAAAATTTAAATTTTAAAATCTACTCAGGATCTAGACAAGCCAACAATCATGTCACGGTTATTTTTAAGTGAAACGTGAAAGTCTGCAGATGGCATGATTGTATTAAAAAAAACAGACATGCTGGAGTTGCTCCAGTGTTTCTGTGTGTTTTTAAGATTATGCTTAAAGTGTCCACTAGGTACCTCACAGCTCCAGTGACTTGACCTCCTGTGTTGCCTGCATGGAGTTTACATTCGCACTAGATCTGTGGTTTCTCCTGAATGCTCTGGTCTCCTTCCGCATCCCAGGAACGTGCAGGCTCGTAGGTTAATTGGTGACTGTAAATTGTCCTTGGTGTCTCTGCAGGTAGTCAAATCTTTCTGGAGTCGAAAGGAATATGGGAAGATTAATATAGGATAGGTGTAAATGACTCAGTGTACTTCAAAGACCTATTTCTATAGATGCATCACGCTAAGACAGAAAAAACAAAAAGGATGCAGAGGGGAAGACATGACTACAATTTATGCAGCAAGGGGTGTCAAGAGCTGCTGGATGATGCGCTCTATGGTGTCACCGAGTGGCTGGGACTGATACCTGCACTCAGGCCCATACCTCAAACTGTCCTGGAATCTGACAATTGTGGGAAACCCCTAATTATTGTAAAAACACAGAAATCCTAGAGGAACAGCAGGACTCACAGCATTCAAAGGAGGTAAAGATATATTACTGATGTTGCAGGCCTGAACCCTTTTTCAAAGTTACCTTAAAGGGTTCAGGCACGAAACATTAGTAATGTATCTTTACCTCCTATGAACGCTGCAAGACCAGCTGAGTTACTCCAGCATCTCTGTTTTTCCTACAATTACAGCATCTGCAGACTTTTGTGTTTCAACTGCTAATCATAGTACAGGCAAGGATTTATTTAAAATTGGCAAGTTCAAAAGTATATATGTTTTATGTAGAGTGGTGAGGAAGAGTTAGTCCTTCATTCCCTAAGACCAGTTGAACAAAGAAAGGAAATCATTGATGCTGCTTTACAAATTGGCACAAGTCATGATACTGGATAATTCAACAGTTGCTTGTGGTCTGTGTGCAATTGCCAGACCTTGTATAGTCAGGGTGAGTAGACAGTCTGGTTGAGGCAAGATTCATTGGACTGGCAGTCATTTCCTGTTCCTCTTTCTATGCCAGCTGGCCAAGCTCCAAGACTCTCCACTCTTGGTTTATAAATCGCTGATTATTGAACAAGACTTACATTTCTGTATCACCTTTCTCCACTACTCATCAGCTCAAATTCCTTTATATCCAAATGTACCACCTCAAGAATGGGAATCATGGGGGGGAGTCACGTGATAGAGTAGTGGCCGGTCAGGTTGAACCAGCCCTCTCCAGAAAGAAAGAAAAAAAGTTTGGAAAAGACAGAGCTCAACAAATATAAAGCTCAAGAAATAGAAGATAAAGTTCCAGAGAAGAACAAGAAGGTGGCATCCAAGAAAGAGAAAGTAAGAAAAGGAAAAAAAGAAGAAAAAGCACCGGAGAAGAAAGAAGAAGGCCTTACCCGCACGCAGGAACAGGGAGCTGCGGTGGTGAAGAGCAGCCGACCTCCGAGGTTGGTGAGTGCCCTGCGAAGTAGCAACCTCCCGACCGCTGGACTCCAAAGATGGCTCTCGGAGCCAATCAAAAGTGCGCAACTGCGCAATCAAAGGATAAAATGAATACTGGCGGGGGGCGGGGGGCTCAGCCGAGGAGCGGGAAGCTACAACACGACCAGCTGAGGGACGCCCAGCATCAGGGCGCTCAACTGGAGGATCAAAATAATATCGAGGAGCCGGAAGAGGGAGAACGGCAGCAGGGTGACTGACAACAAGAGGATCAACAGCGGGAGGCCCGACAGACAGACAGCCCATGACCGGAGGCCCATCAGCAAGAGCCCCAGCAAGAGGAGGCCCGACAAAGACATAGAAGTAATTCATCAGAAAAAGCAGAAGAGACACAGATACAAAGAAGAGAAGAAGAAGACACAAACACAGGTACAGATACAGAAGAGGAAGAAGAAGACCAAGATCTTCACAGGGAAATAGAAGGTAAAACAGATGGACAAAATATAAAGCCTTTTTTGAAGAACAAATGAGATCATTAAAAGAATGGTTGTCATTAGAATTTAGTGCAATTGAAAGAAAAATGAAAAGAGCAGAAGATAAAATGCAAAGTTTAGAACTGGTCATTACAGAAATAGGGAAAAGAGTAGAAAATGTGGAGAAGCGGGAAATGGCTGTAGAATTGGAAGTAAATGATTTAAGAGTAAAATTGGAAGAAAGTGACAAAAAAATTAAACAGACACAAGAGTTGTTATCTCAGAAAATTGATATGTTGGCGAAATAACATAAAAATAGTGGGCCTGAAAGAGGATGAAGAAGGCGCAGACATGAAGGAATTTATAAAAGGATGAAGCATGAAGAAATGGAAATAGAAAGGGCATACAGAGCACTAGTACCGAAGCCACAGACATATCAAAAACCAAGATCCATCTTAGTAAAATTTTTTAAGATTTACGACAAGAGAAAATATACTGGAACAGGCAAGGAATAAAGTTAGAGAAGATGGACAAAAAAATATTTTTATACCCAGACATAAGTTTTGAACTCTTAAAGAAGAGGAAGGAATTTAATACAGCGAAAATGATTTTATGGAAAAAAAGTTATAAATTCATGTTAAGACATCCAGCCGTACTTAAAAGTATTTATACCTGGGGAGCAAAACAGACTGTTCTCAGATCCGGAGAAAGCACAAGAATTCGCAGAAAGCTTGCAGGACTGAAGAAGAGATGAAGAGATGTAACAAGAAAGAAGACCGGCGATGAAATATATATAAAGATGTAATAATATAAAGTAAAAATAATGTACATGTAAAGAACTAAAAATGGAAAAGGGAAAGAAAGGGAGAAGGGGAATAAAAAAGAGTGAGCTTTGTTATATGTATAAAAAAGTGTTTTCTGGGGGGGCTGGGGGGGAGAGAATAACTATCACTGCGAAATCAGTTGACACTTGTGAGCAAGATCGCAAATCAAATGGAAAAGGGGGTTGTGGTTGCCCGGCAAGGGATAAGGGGCAACTCAAGGGGGGGGGGGGTCAAGGTATTATTGGGTGTGGGGATTGTTTTTCATGTTTTAAATGTGCTGTCATACATTGAGTTTAAAAAGGGAAAACTAAAAGACAAAAATGGGAAAAAGGGGGATGAAGGTGGCGAGGAGGCGGGAAAGAGGTGTAAACAAGACACAAGATGGCCACGTTGAACTATAGGACTATAAACATTAATGGAATACATAATCAAATTAAAAGGAAGAGGCAACTAAATTTACGAAAAAATTAAAAATAGATATAGCAATTGTGCAGGAAATGCATCTAACTGAAGTGGAACATAACAAATCAAAGAGAGACTGGGTAGGACACGTAGCGGCAACATCATATAATTCAAAAGCTAGAGGTGTATCTATATTAATTAACAAAAATGTACCAATCGAGATAGAGGAGGAAATAATAGATCCAGCAGGGAGGTATGTAATGATAAAGTGTTAGATATACTCAGAATTTTGGAATTTGCTCAATATATATGTGCCTAATGATGAGGATCAAAAGTTTATGCAGGATATTTCTTTGAAGATTGCAGACACACAAGGAAATATATTGATAGGAGGGGATTTTAACCTTAATTTGGACCCAATGTTGGATAAAACTGGACAAAAGACAAGCAAAAAGAATAAAGTAGCCAAATTTATGGTTAAATCAATGCAGGAAATGAAACATGGATATATGGAGGAGGCAGCACCCAAAAGAGAAGGAATATTCATATTACTCAAGTAGGCATTAAACATACTCAAGGATTGAGTATTTGTTGTCGGCCCATATTCAAGGGAGAGTCAGGAAAACGGAGTATAAAGCTAGACTATTTTCAGATCATTCACCCGTTATTAGCAATAGAACTGGAGAACATCCCACCTAAAACATATAGATGGAGGTTGAACCCATAAAAGGCAGGAATTTAGAGAGTTTATTGAATGTCAAATTAAAACATATTTTGAAATAAACACAGAATCGGTTAAAGATAAATTTATACTATGAGGCACAATGAAAGCTTTCAGATAATAAGTTATGTAACTAAAATGAAAAAGGAATACAATGGGAAATAGAACAGCTGGAAAGGAAGATAGCAAGTACAGAAAAGGAACTAGTGAAAAGGGATGATATAAAGAAAAAGAGAGAATTGGCGGACAAAAAAATAAATTATGAAACATTACAAATGTATAAAGTGGAGAAGAACATAATGAAAACAAAGCAAAAGTATTACGAATTGGGAGAAAAAACACATAAAATATTGGCCTGGCAACTTAAAATAGAAAAAACTAAAAGAACTGTACTGGCATCAAGGAAAAAGGACAAACAAATCAAATATAACCCAACAGAGAATTTTATGAACAATTGTACCAAAGTGAGAATGAGGGGAAAGATGATAAAATAGAAGAGTTTTTAGCTAAAATTGAACTGCCAAAATTGCAAGAAGAGGAACAAAAAAAACTGATAAAACCATTTGAAGTAGAGGAAGTACAGGATATATTAAAAAAGCTGCCAAACAATAAAACACAAGGAGAGGATGAATTTCCAATAGAATTTTATAAAACATTTAAAGAGTTATTAATTCCTCCTCTCCTGGAAGTAATGAATCAGGTAGAAGAAACACAAAACTTGCTAGACTCATGTAAGACAGCAACAATTACAGTAATACCAAAGACGGGGAAGGATCCATTAACACCAGCATCATATAGACCAATATCTCTACTTAACTCAGATTATAATAGTGAAATTATTAGCAAACAGATTGGCCAAGTGTGTACCAAAAATAGTAAAACAAGATCAAACTGGATTTAACAAGAAAAGACGAACAGTGGACCATATCTGTAAACTTATTAATCTAACTCATGCAGCTCAAGGAAATAAAAAAAACAACAGTGGCTGTTGCCTTAGACGCAGAAAAAGCCTTTGACAGGGATGAGTGGAATTACTTATTTAAAGTATTACTGAAGTTCAATCTCCCAGAAAAATATATTAATTGGATTAAAGCATTATATAATGGACCGTTGGCAAAGGGAGTAGTAAATGGATATGTATCGAATCAATTCAAATTAAGTAGATCGACTAGGCAGGGATGTCCATTATCCCCCTCATTGTTCACCTTAGCAATAGAACCATTGGCAGAGCTGATAAGAATATAAAATAAAATAAAAGGGATAAAAATAAAGGAGGAGTATAAAATCAGTTTATTTGCAGATTACATCATAGTATACCTAACAGAACCAGAGATATCAATAAAAGAACTACATAAGAAATTGAAGGAATATGGAGAAATATTGGGGTACAACGCAAATACAAGTGAAGTGATGCCAACGAGTAACGCGGTTTATACAGAACTTAAAAAAGAATCACCATTTAAATGGCAAACACAAGCAATCCGATTCCTAGGGATCAGGTTAGACAATAACTTAAGCCATTTGTACAAACTAAATTATCAGCCATTAATAATGAAATTGCAGGAAGACTTAGAACAATGGAAAGAATTACCGTTAACATTGATAGGGAAGGTGAAATGAATGTGTTCCCAAGGATACAATATTTATTTCAAACGTTACCAATTCCCTTAACAGAGAAATTCTTTGTTGTAACTAAAGAGAATAAAAGGAAATTCTTGTGGAAAGGGGGGAAACCGAGGGTAGCACTAGATAAATTAACAGAGAGGTATAACCAAGGTGGTTTGCAGTTACCAAACTTCAGAAATTATTATAGAGCCGCATAATTAAGGTATTTATCACATTTTTACCAGACAAGAGAAAAACCAGACTGGACTAAGATAGAGCTAGATAAAATAGGGGAGAAGATACCAGAACATATACTTTATAAGTGGGATGAAAAGCTGGTGCAATATAACAGCTCACCAGCATTGCATCATTTACTTAATATATGGAAGAGGATTCACGTAGAAAGGAAAAAAAATGAATTACCAAATACCAAGATTGTTATTGATGCAAAATCCACTAATCCCTTTTACAATAGATAACCTTTCCTTTAGAGGATGGGAGAGAAAAGGAATCAAAAGAATAGAAAATTATAATTAAAAGATTTATAACAAATATGTACATTAAGCTGCAAAGTAAGGAAAATGATGAAATAAGCTATAAACCCAAACAAAAGTGGGAAAAGTTATGTTTTGGAACTATGAAGGTTTAGAGGTAACATGAGGGGGAACTTCTTTACTCAGAGAGTGGTAGCCGTGTGGAATGATCTTCCGGGAGAAATAGTGGCGGCGGAGTCAATTGTATTATTTAAGAAAAGGTTGGACAGGTATATGGATGAGAAGAAGATGGAGGGTTATGGGCATTGGGCAGGGAGGTGGGACTAGAAAGAGGTGTTTGGTTCGGTGCGGACTAGAAGGGCCTAATGGCCTGTTTCCGTGCTGTAATTGTTATGTTATGTTATGTTAGAATACAATAGACATAAGGTTATGTATGATACAGTAAAATTGGTTACACAGGGTACATATCACTCCTCAAAAATCAAAAGAATCAGATCCAACATTATCGGATAGATGTTTTCGCTGTAACAATGAAATGGGAACAACGCTACATGCAATTTGGGCATGTACAAAAGTGAATACGTTTTGGGAAGAACTAAATCAGATATTAAATATAATGACAAAAAACAACATACCAAAAAAAATCCAGAGATCTTTCTTTAAGAATGAAAGAATTAGGCCTCAAATTCGATAAAGCGCAAAATAGATTAATTATGATAGCCCTAGCAAAAACATGTATAAGGTCAACTTGGAAAATGGAAGAGAGCCTGAGAATACAGCAATGGTACATGGAAATGGATAAATGTATTCCATTGGAAAAAATAACAAATAATTTAAAAAATAAAGTTACATAGTTTGAACAAATTTGGGAACCGTACATGGAACATAACAGAGAGAGCGAGCTTGCCTCGGCTCGGACCTCCATCCGCTAAAATGATAAGAAGACAAAACGATTTGATTTAGTTTGTAAAAGTAGATGACACATTTTTTTTGTTTGTTTTTTCCCTTGTGTGAAGACATTGTTTTATGGTTTTATTGTATTGTCTATGTTGAATATTTATTGGTTTTGGAGCGTGGAGGGAGGGAAGGGGGGAAAAAAGGGGGGGAAAATCCCACTGTGTATATTTAATGAGAAACATTTGTACATATTTTGGTTGATATGGTTCACAGTGTGAGAAATTAAAATTTTTTTTAAAAGAATGGGAATCACTGCAACCTGGGCAATTTTAGCACAGCAAGCTCCCACAACAGATTTTTTTTTTAGATGCATAAAACATGTAACAGGCCCATCAGTACAGCTCAACCATGGCAACTCAGCTGGGCTAGTACCAAATCATTCCACACATGGACTATCCACTGAGAGTATACACCTAAAACGGCGGCGCTGCCAGAGCTGCTGGTATGGACCCGCGGAGAGCAGGGAATGGAGACACAGTACTCCTGCCGTCAGCACCATGCACGCTTCAAACAGCCTGTAATGGAACTGACAGTGATTTTATTTAAAAATCCTGTGAGCATGGGATCTGTGTCCTCGATGGCTATGCCTATGATCGCAGCAGCCACAAGGGATTGCAGACTCCGAGGAAGCAGAGGACTGGCGCAGGGTACCAGAAAACAGGAAGAACACCTCCCCCCCACCCCACATTTCAGTTACTATTTCAGGGATAAGGTGCTCAGAGAGCTGAAAAGTCTTAAGGGTGGATCTGTCTCCTTGACCAGATGGATTGCACCCTTGGGTTCTGAAAGTAGTAATTGAGATTGTGGAGGCATTGGTAACGATCTTTCAGGAATCAATAGAACCTGGTGTGGTCCCAAAGGATTGGAAAATCACATGTCATTCCACTATTCAAGAAAGAGGTGGAGTGAGGCAGCAGAAAGGAAATTATAGATCGGTTCGCCTGATTTTAGTGGCTGGGAAGATATTGGAGTCGATTATCATGGATAGTGTTGTGTATTTGAATCTTCAGAAGGCCTCTAACAAGGTGCTGGATCTGGGAGTCCTCATGCAGGATAGCCTGAAGATAAACTTATTTGTTGAGGAAGTGGTGACAAAGGCAAATGTAATGTGGCATTAATTTCAAGAACAGAATACAAGAGCAGGGAATGTGATGTTAAGGTTCTATAAGGCACTGGAGCAGCTTGAGGGCTTCTCATTTAAGAAAAATGTGCTGATTTTGGAGAGGGTTCAGAGGAGGAACACAAGGATGACCCTGGGAATAAAAGTGTGATCGAACGAGGAGCATTTGCCAGCTCTTGGGCTGCACTCATTGGAATTTAGGATAACAAGGGGGGGGATTTCATTGAAACATTTCTAATGTTGAAAGGCATGGATGGAGTAGATGCAGAAAGGTTGTTTCCCATGGTGGAGAGTCTAGACAAGAGGGCACTACATCATAATTGAAAAGCCTCTGCTTAGAACAGAGATGCAGAGGAATTTCTTCAGGTGGTAAATCTGTGGAATTTGTTGCCACAGGCAGTTGTGGAGATCAAGTCAGTGAGTGTATTGATAGTGCTTGATTAGCCGATGCTTCAAACTTTGGGGAGAAGGCAAGGCTGTGGGGAAATGATAAGATTAAGATCAGGGCAGCCTTAATGGGCTGGGGAGGGGGGGGATGGGGCTGGGGAGGGGGGGGGATGGGGCTGGGGAGGGGGGGGATGGGGCTGGGGAGGGGGGGGATGGGGCTGGGGAGGGGGGGGATGGGGCTGGGGAGGGGGGGGATGGGGCTGGGGAGGGGGGGGATGGGGCTGGGGAGGGGGGGGGGTGGGGCTGGGAGGGGGGGGGTGGGGCTGGGGAGGGGGGGGATGGGGCTGGGGAGGGGGGGGATGGGGCTGGGGAGGGGGGGGATGGGGCTGGGGCTGGGCTGGGATGGGGCTGGGGCTGGGGCTGGGGCTGGGGAGGGGGCTGGGGAGGGGGGATGGGGAGGGGGCTGGGGAGGGGGGGATGGGGCTGGGGAGGGGGGGGATGGGGCTGGGGAGGGGGGGGATGGGGCTGGGGAGGGGGGGATGGGGCTGGGGCTGGGGCTGGGGATGGGGCTGGGCTGGGGATGGGGCTGGGAGGGGGCTGGGGAGGGGGCTGGGGAGGGGGGGATGGGGAGGGGGCTGGGAGGGGGGGGATGGGCTGGGGAGGGGGGGGATGGGGCTGGGGAGGGGGGGGATGGGGCTGGGGAGGGGGGGGGTGGGGCTGGGGATGGGGATGCTGGGGAGGGGGGGATGGGGCTGGGGAGGGGGGGGATGGGGCTGGGGAGGGGGGGGCTGGGGCTGGGGAGGGGGGGGATGGGGCTGGGGAGGGGGGGGATGGGGCTGGGGAGGGGGGGGATGGGGCTGGGAGGGGGGGGATGGGGCTGGGGAGGGGGGGGATGGGGCTGGGAGGGGGGGGATGGGGCTGGGGAGGGGGGGGATGGGGCTGGGGAGGGGGGGATGGGGCTGGGGAGGGGGGGGATGGGGCTGGGGAGGGGGGGATGGGGCTGGGGAGGGGGGGGATGGGGCTGGGGAGGGGGGGATGGGGCTGGGGCTGGGGCTGGGGATGGGGCTGGGGCTGGGGCTGGGGAGGGGGCTGGGGAGGGGGCTGGGGAGGGGGCTGGGAGGGGGCTGGGGAGGGGGCTGGGGAGGGGGGGATGGGGAGGGGGCTGGGGAGGGGGGGATGGGGCTGGGGAGGGGGGGGATGGGGCTGGGGAGGGGGGGGATGGGGCTGGGGAGGGGGGGGATGGGGCTGGGGAGGGGGGGGATGGGGCTGCGGAGGGGGGGGATGGGGCTGGGGAGGGGGGGGCTGGGGCTGGGGAGGGGGGATGGGGCTGGGGAGGGGGGGGGATGGGCTGGGGAGGGGGGGGATGGGGCTGGGGAGGGGGGGGATGGGGCTGGGGAGGGGGGGGATGGGGCTGGGGAGGGGGGGGATGGGGCTGGGGAGGGGGGGGATGGGGCTGGGGAGGGGGGGGATGGGGCTGGGGAGGGGGGGATGGGGCTGGGGAGGGGGGGGATGGGGCTGGGGAGGGGGGGATGGGGCTGGGGAGGGGGGGATGGGGCTGGGGAGGGGGGGATGGGGCTGGGGCTGGGGCTGGGGATGGGGCTGGGGCTGGGGCTGGGGCTGGGGCTGGGGAGGGGCTGGGGAGGGGGCTGGGGAGGGGGAGATGGGGAGGGGGCTGGGGGTGGGGCTGGGGCTGGGGGGGGATGGGGCTGGGGCTGAGGGGGTGTGGGGCTGGGGGGGGGATGGGGCTGGGGGGGCTGGGGCTGGGGAGGGGGGGATGGGGCTGGGGAGGGGGGGGATGGGGCTGGGGAGGGGGGGATGGGGCTGGGGAGGGGGGGGATGGGGCTGGGGAGGGGGGGATGGGGCTGGGGCTGGGGCTGGGGATGGGGCTGGGGCTGGGGCTGGGGATGGGGCTGGGGAGGGGGCTGGGGAGGGGGGGATGGGGAGGGGGCTGGGGAGGGGGGGATGGGGATGGGGCTGGGGAGGGGGGGGATGGGGCTGGGGAGGGGGGGGATGGGGCTGGGGAGGGGGGGGATGGGGCTGGGGAGGGGGGGGATGGGGCTGGGGAGGGGGGGGATGGGGCTGGGGAGGGGGGGGATGGGGCTGGGGAGGGGGGGATGGGGCTGGGGAGGGGGGGGATGGGGCTGGGGAGGGGGGGATGGGGCTGGGGAGGGGGGGATGGGGCTGGGGAGGGGGGGGATGGGGCTGGGGAGGGGGGGGATGGGGCTGGGAGGGGGGGGATGGGCTGGGGAGGGGGGGGATGGGGCTGGGGAGGGGGGGGATGGGGCTGGGGAGGGGGGGGATGGGGCTGGGGAGGGGGGGATGGGGCTGGGGAGGGGGGGATGGGGCTGGGGAGGGGGGGATGGGGCTGGGGAGGGGGGGGATGGGGCTGGGGAGGGGGGGGATGGGGCTGGGGAGGGGGGGATGGGGCTGGGGAGGGGGGGATGGGGCTGGGGCAGGGGATGGGGCTGGGCGGGGGGTGGGGCTGGGGCTGGGGGGGATGGGGCTGGGGCTGAGGGGGTGTGGGGCTGGGGGGGGATGGGGCTGGGGGGGCTGGGGCTGGGGAGGGGGGGATGGGGCTGGGGAGGGGGGGATGGGGCTGGGGCGGGGGATGGGGCTGGGGGGGTGGGGCTGGGGCGGGGATGGGGCTGGGGCGGGGGATGGGGCTGGGGCGGGGGATGGGCTGGGGGGGATGGGGCTGGGGGGATGGGGCTGGGGGGGATGGGGCTGGGGGGGGATGGGGCTGGGGCTGGGGGGGGATGGGGCTGGGGCTGGGGCTGGGGGGGGATGGGGCTGGGGCTGGGGGGGATGGGGCTGGGGCTGGGGGGGATGGGGCTGGGGGGCTGGGGCTGGGGGGCTGGGGCTGGGGGGCTGGGGCTGGGGGGATGGGGCTGGGGGGATGGGGCTGGGGGGATGGGGCTGGGGGGATGGGGCTGGGGGGATGGGGCTGGGGGGATGGGGCTGGGGGGATGGGGCTGGGGGATGGGGCTGGGGGGATGGGCTGGGGGGATGGGGCTGGGGGGATGGGGCTGGGGGGATGGGGCTGGGGGGATGGGGCTGGGGGGATGGGGCTGGGGGATGGGGCTGGGGGGATGGGGCTGGGGGGATGGGGCTGGGGGGATGGGGCTGGGGGGATGGGGCTGGGGGGGCTGTGGCGGGGGGGGGGATGAGCGGAGAATGGTGAGGCGGGCGAGGCCTTTACAATGATGGTAATGGATGGATACGACACCAAGGGTGCGAAGAGACTTCTGTAACTGGTAAATAATATTGGATGAATGAAGTCTATTATTGCGGGAAAATAAAGTTACCCACGTAGACGCCATCAAACAAACGAACCAACCCCCAACCACCCGTCCTACCAGAGCCTTTCATTTCGTCACCACGTGGCGCCACATCACCACAGAAAGTCGACTTCCGCTTTCCTCCTCCCCTCCCCCACTTTCTTCTCACAATGCGCATGTGCGGAGACAGGCCGGCGCGCTCTTTCTCTCTCTCTCTCTCTCTGCGCGTGCGTGGCGCCGGCTCATGACTCCTCCCCGCTGTCGGCCGCCTTCTGGGCGCCGGAAATCTGGCGGGTTGAGGCCTCCGCGCGTGCCGCGGCGCCGGAAATCTGGCGGGTTGAGGCCTCTGCGCGTGCGCGGCCCGGGCGCCGGCGAGACGCGGAGGCGACTTCTCGTCCGATCCTGGTTGGTCAACATCTCTGTTGTCTTCCTGCTGTCGCAGCGCGATTGTAATTTCGGCCGTTGGTGCCTCAGATCGTTGCATAAAATAATATGTCGTCAGCTCTCAGGGTCGTTGAAACAGCTCCATGAGGTGGGCAGTGCCTTGACGTCACGGGCCTGCAGAACTCCTCTGGCTGGGGGCCCTTTTGTGCCCCCGACGATCTATTGCATCTTGAGGGCCGGAAGAAGACAGTCAGTCCGCATTTTCAAGGGGCCATTCCTATCTCTAAAGACCATATCCGCCCCACACCGGTTGGAAGAACAACACCTTATATTCCGACTGGACATCCTCTAACCAGATGGCATTAACCTCAGACTCTCCAATATCTGTTCAAGCCCTCCCCTCAGTCTCTCTAGGTGCTTTCAGGTGCCTAGCAGGAGGCAGGTTGATGACAGTCAGCCAAATCCCACTGCCTGACAGCCCCCAGTGCGGGACGCCCCAGCCCCTAGACCCGCGCCGGCCGCCCCAGCCCCGTCGTCTCCCGCCGGGGAGTGGGGGGCTGTTAGACAGCTACCCCCGCCCCATCTCAGGAGCCGGCGTTTGCTCCGCGGCACCTCTCCCCGCTGCGGACCTCTCAGGTGCCGAACAGCGCTGCCACCTGAACATCCCTTTGCTCTCCCTATCCCTCTAGCCGCTTTCGGGTGGAATAGCTGGGAGAATGCGGCTCCGGAGCCGGCTGCGGGTGCGTGCGAAGCGAGATTCAGGTGGCAGCGCTGTTCTGGCACCTGAAAGGTCCGCAGCGGGGAGAGGCGCCGGTGAGCAAACGTCGGCTCCTGTCGATTGTGGCCTTAGTCCTGCTGCTTTCAGGTGCCGAGGGGGAGCGCTCGGAAGCGGGGAATACACAGGAGGGTTGGGTAGGTACTCCTTGGGTCACGGTTCTCCGCTTTCAGGTGCCCTCCCAACAGCCACATTCGAGTATTTTAGACGGCCTTACGTTGGGATATTCTGGCCACCTGAAAGCGGCTTCTGTTTCCTTTCCCCTTCCCTCTCCATTAAGATAGCTACCCACAAGTATAGGAACAGAAGTGGGACACTCAGCCCATTGAGTCCACTCTGTCATTCTATTCTCCCACTCTGCCTTTCTCCTATAACCCTTGATACCCTGACTTTTCAGATACCTATCAATCTCTGCCTTAAGTACACCCAATGCCCTGGCCTCCACAGTTACCTATGGTGGCAAATTCCCGAGGTTCATCACTCGGCTCAAGAAATTCCTGCGCATCTCGATTTTAAATGGGCACCCTTCAATCCTACAACGTGCACCACATCTGGCTGCTCACCCACTCACTTGAAAATGCTGTGAACTTGATCTGAGATGACCCTGACCCTCGCACCTGGGAGGCAACATTCCATCCAGGTGTCTCAATCTTGTGTACAGAACCTCCTATCTGTTCCCCTGACATTTGAATCCTCAATCACTACAGCTCTCCACTTCTCCCCTTTCCTTTCTGTGCCAAATACCTGACCACTGCAACTTGTCCCTGGTGGATTGTCTCCAAAACTGTATAGTTATTGTGAGAGGAACAGCCACAGGGATGCTCTGTGCTGACGGCCTATTCCCCTTCCCTCTCCTGCCTTTGGGTATGACTTTCTCCTTATAGTCTATCAATCCCCTCTGCCTCTTGAATCATTTGGGGTTCATCCAGCTCCAGTTCCCTAACATGGTCTGGCAAAAGCTGGAACTAGATACACTTGTGCTCTCCCAGATTTCCCACATCCTGCAACTGGTGCATACCACTGTCCTTACCTACTCTTATCGAACATACTCAGTCTCTGCTCACCAAAGCTCTCCTGTATTGGCCCACTCCCACAATGGCCACTCCACTTGAAGGGGTGGGGGTTGAGCATAGGCTAATAAGATAGAGGTGGAAAAGTGGAAAAACTTTTGCACACCAATTGATTTGCAAGGAGAGAGAATGGCCTCTCCACTTGTGCCTGCTTTACTTTTATTTGTTCCTGCTAATGAATCCCCTCGAATGCTTTTTAAACTCTTCTCCCTGACCTGTTCATAATTCTCTCTCCTTGCGAGTCAATTGGTCTGTTAGTTTTTTTTATTTCTTCCACCTTCTTGCCTATACCCACCTATGACCTGTTCGCCACCACCCCATACCTCTTCATTTGCTCATACCTTAACAAAGGGCTCAGAACCAAAATGTTGGTTGCCCATTTCTTCCTATTGATGCTGAGTGACATTCTGAGTTTTTCTAGTACTTTTGTGTATTGCAATATCCACCTAGACACATCTCAATGGTTAATCTGTATTCATTTCCTAATATGATGCATTCAGGTAAAGAACTAGGGTTTGGTCAAATTCTTGTAGGATTCCAAAGTGTGCAAATCGGGGCTCAGGCCCAAAACAACAGCCTATTGCTTTCCATGAACTGCTGAGTTACTCCAACATTTTTGTGTATTGTTTCAGTTTTCCAGCAGACACAGACTTGTTTAACTATTATAATAGCATCCATGGAGAGAAATGCTCAGGCAGCATTTTGTGTCAGGACTCGTTATCAAGGCTGAGACCATTTCCCTCCATGGATGTTACTTGATCTGCTGTGTCTCTCCACTTTTGTTCACTCAAGATTCCTGCATTTGCGGATCGTGTTTTTCCACGGTTATCATTCCAAGTGTGAGAGGTTTTGGTATTTTAATGGAATCTGAATGTACCAAAGAGTAGAAATGACAGAGATTTTGAACTGATATTAAAAAATTAATGTTTATTCATGGCTAGTTTATTATTTATTTATTAACGTCACATTTTCAGTAAACTTAGTAAAACCCTGATGAAATTTTTTTTTTTAAATCACAAGTTGCTTTGATATCCTCAATCACAAAGTTGGCTGTGAGACCTTGCAGCAACAGTCCCTGCATTGATTACCATGAAAATCAGGTGTAAAAATGGTTTGGATTCTAACTATTTGGTGCATGGAGGTAGAGAACTGCAACTGCAATTTAAGTCTTAATTTTCATTACCTTCTACTAATCTTGCTACCTTAATCTTCATTTTCACTGCCTCCCTCCATTTTTGGCCTTTTCACCATTACCAAATATAGTTACTACTAAACTTGGGAATTCTTCCCCCAAACTTAGCTTGCTTTCTTTCCTTTGAGACTGCTTTTGGGATAGGTGCCTTTATCTCCAAGTAATTTATTGACAATTAGTCCTTGAAAGCCCCGTGAGACATTTTCCTAATCTGAGCAACCCAGGCTAAAAATACAGTGCTGTTATTTAAGACAGGAACCACAACTTCCTGACCTTTAGCATATGGACAAGGATAGAAATAGACAAAGTGGGAACGTGTTTAATTGGGGAAGGACTGATTATGTGGGATCAGGCAGGAAGAGATGATCTCAGGAACACCTAGCAGAAATGAGGAGCATATTTAGGAGCGACTTGTGCAGGGTTCTGGACAGGTTTGTCCCACTGAGACAGGGAAAAGATGGTAAGGAAAAGGTGCCATGATTGACAAGTGACAGCTAGAGTAGTAAGGAGAAGGTATACATAATAAGGCTCAGGAAGCAAATGTCAGGAAGGGCTCATGAGAATTATATGGTAGCCAGGAAGTAATGAGTATTTTGGAGAGCTAGAAGGGGGCATGAGAAGGTCTTGACAAGTAGGATTAAAGAAAACCCTAAGGCATTCTATATGTTCATGAATAATAAGGCTTCTTCAGGTGCATTCTCCACTAAGAATGTGCCTGAAGTAGAGGAAGCAGCCCTTTGAATTGTTGTTCAGGTGGCAGCGCTAAAAGCGCAGCGTTGGCCACCTGAAGGGACAGCTGCATGGGATGCGCCTCTGAGTGCACTCCGGCTCCTGTCCCTTCGGGCTGTCAGATTTGGGATGGCTGGCTGTCAGAGTTGGGACAGCCGGCGTGGGCTAGCAGCGCAGGGGCGTCCCCACACTGATCCCGCTGCCCACTCTCCCAAAAGCCCGATATCAGTCCCCACACTGTGGGGAAGCCGGCACGGGCTGTATGGGTTGGAGAAGCTGGCACGGGCTGCAGGGGTTGGAGAGGCCGGCGCGGGCTGCAGAGGTTGGAGAGGCCGGCGTGGGCTGCAGGGGTTGGTGCGGGCGGAGTGGGCTGCAGCGGTTCAGGCAGCTGGTGCGGGCTGTAGAAGTTCAGGCGGTTCAAACCCCCGCGCTGGCCGCCCAAAGCGTGCCGGACGCACCACAGTGCGGGGACTGATGTCGGGCTGTTGGGAGAGAGCGGGGCAGTGGGATTAGTGTGGGGACGTCCCTGCCCTGGGAGCCCACGCTGGCTGCTCCTGCCCTGACGTCCCACGCCGGGGGGCAGGGGCAGCTGGGAGGGGAGCTGTCAGGTGCTGCCAGCTGACTGTCAACCCCTTAGCAGCTGCATTCAGATGGCTGGGGGGGACCACTGTGCTGCAGCGATTATCCCTCTCGGAGGAGGATTACAAAGTTTGCCTCGCAGGCGCATTCAAGTGGCCTCCCGACAGCTGTATATTACCATAATATGTGGCTTTACTAGCGGGGAATTTGGCCACCTGAAAGTGCCTATAGAAGAATGATTAGACTGAAGGTAGGACCTAATAGGGATGGGGGGGGGGGGGATTGTGGGTGATGGGGAAACATGCCTGGATGTCCTAAATGAATAGTTTTCTTCAGTGTTCATGAGGGAAAGAGACCTTCATAAATGTGAAGTTAGTGTGGAACAAGCAAATGAACTGGAGGTTAAGAAAGAGGATGTGCAGAATCCTAAAAATATTCAGATAGCTAAGTCCTTGGGACTGGATGAGATATACCCCAGGTTACTAGAGAAGGCGAGGGAAGGCATTGCTGGGGCATTGGCAATGAACTCTTCATCCTATCTGGCCGTAAGAGATGCCAGAGGATTGGAGAGTCACAAATGAAGAAAGGCAAGAAAGGGAATTTTAGATGAGTGAGCCTTACATCAGTGAGTCTGACATTAGTGGTGGGCAAGCTATTGGAGGATTCTTATGGACATGATTTGCAAGCATTTATATAAGCATACACAGAGATAGATAGCACACTTTTGTGAGGGACAGGTCGTGCTTCACTAACCTAATTGAGATTTTTGAAGAGGTGACAAAAGAAATCGATGAAGATATGGTGGTAGAGGTGTATATGGATTTTAGTAAGGCATTTGAGAAAGGCCCTCATGGTCAACTCATTCAGAAAGTCTTGAGACCTGAGGAACCATGGCGACTTGGATTCTGGTTCTACAAAGATTTGTTCTGGGACCCCTGGTCTTTGTGATTTTTATCAATGACTTGGACACAGAAGTGAACGGGTGGGTCAATAAGTGTGCAGGTTGGAGGTGTTGTGGATAGAGTAGAAAGTATGATCTGGTCTGCAACTCGACAACAGCTCTCGTGACGTGATTTTGCACATTCTCTGAGATTGCATGGGTTTTCCCTGGGCACTCTGGTTGCTTCCCAAATGCCAATGACAGGCAGTTTGGTAGGTTAAACATCTAACATAACGCAAGTTGTTTTCACTGTGGATGGCGAGAGAATAGATTGCAAGGAAATAAGTGGGGAATAGGACTGTTGGATATGGTGAGAGTCAGCATAAATGGGCTGAATGGCCCAGATAGTAAGAAACCGTGAAAGATATTAAATATTTACAGAATCATAACATTTCTTTATTCTTGCAGTATCCTATCACACAAGTTTAACTTGTCAGATCCAACACAGCAAATGTTGACTGCTGCATCAGGGAGAATTTTAACACAGGGGCTTGTCAGTGTGTTCGCTGGAACTTGGCAGGTCGGCCAAATCATTGGTTTTATACCCTACTCAATTTTTGCTCACCAGTGAACTTCCCAATCCTTTGAGTCTCATCCTCCCCCTTACATCTTGCCCCCTTACTTATCAACTCAATTAAGTGAAAATTCCTTTTTTTTTGAGTTCATCTTTGGTTGATACTAAAAATGTTCAGTTCAGTTGAAATAGATGGAGCTGAATAAGTAGGTGTGGGGCCCTGCATCTGATCAGTGCGACCAACCAAAGGTGAATTTCTCACTACTTTAATGACAATTCAATTAGAACTCTTATTAAAACCTTCAGTGAGAGTGTTGAATCTCTTGACCGATTCAGTTTCCGTATTGACTGCTGTGGTTTGATGACAGTCGCTCGCTTCTTCTAAACTGTCATCCCGTTTGTAAGCCACTGTCTCCAATTCCTTAGCAATTCGTTGGGCCAACTGGGACGTGCCAGCTGCCACCACTCTTCGGGACATGAGGTCCAGTGGTCCACCTGGAAACAGGAGAATCAAAACTAAAGGTGACTTTGTACAACCAGGCTCAGAACCAATCTTCGTTCAGTTGTGCACTTTCAGGTGGTCAATTGCCCCACTTATAAAACTGCATATTTTAGCAATATGTGTCTGTTGGGAGCCACGTGAATGTGCTGGAGGCGCTTGCAAGGCGAACTTTGTAACCCTCCTCCGAGAGGGATAATTGCCGTAGCACAGTGGCCTCCCCAGCCATCTGAATGCAGCCGCCTAAAAGCAGCTGCATTTGAGATGACAGTCAGCTGGTGAGTGCCTGACAGCTCCTCTCTCAGCTGCCCCTTCCCCGGCGCAGGACAACAGGGCAGGGGCAGTTGGCTAGGGTGTCAGCGCGGGGACTGCGGGGCTAGAGCGCCCGACGGGGGAGAACGGCAGCTGGAGCGGATGGTGGGGGAGAACAGCAGCCAGGGGAGAACGGGGGCTGGCCGAAACAATGCCGGTACCTGACTCGAGCGTCGTACTCCCCCGCCGGCCACCCCAGCACCCCCCTGCCCCATTAGCCACCCCAGCCCCTTTCTCTCCCGCGGGGGGGCAGAACAATCAGGGTGGGGACATCCCACGGGGGATGACAGCCAGCCATCCTAATTTGACAACTCAAGGGGGAGGAGCCAGGAGTGCACTCAGATGCACATCTTCTTCAGGTGGCCAGCGCTGCACTTTTAGCACTGCCACCTGAATGGCAAATCAAAGGGCCGCTTTCTCTTCTTCAGGTGCATTCTTAGCCAAGAATACAGCTGAACAAGCCTTATGTAGCACAAGGATAGAGGCAGGCTAGAAACTGCTGATTCTTGGTTCATTGAAATTTAATTTCACGTGTGAAGTAGAAGATACTGCTGCTCCCCTCAAAATTCATGCTTCATTACCGTGCAATGAGGACAGATCTCCACCAATGGATGTAGCAAGACACTAATTCCAACATCAGCCCACCTATTCAGTAAGAGTCAACTGTATTGGTCCAAGTTCGGAGACATGGACCGGCCCGCAAAATGGCTGAAAAATGTGTTGACCGTGTGGAACTGGGGGCACGGCAGGTGACCTCCGCAGGGCAGCAAGATAGGGAACTTAGGCAGGATCACTGAACAATCTGAGGCCGGCGCTCAGATGTCATGGAGCCCTGACGTCAGCACCAGGGGCCCACATAAGCACAATGGCCTGAGCAATAAATCAGTCTCGTTTTCCAAGGCATTGGTGTGCGTGTTATTCTTCTCCACGCTCGTGGAGTACATTGGTGACCCCGACAGATGACAGATCAAGCAGAGCCAGCAACCCACCCCCACTCTCTCTCTCAGGCTTCCAACATTCTGGGTGTTGCAGCCACATGTGTGGTTTGAGGAGGCCGAGGCTCAGTTTCAGTTCAACCGCCTCACAGTCAACGACACCAACTACTACTACGTTATGAGCGGCCTCGATCAGGACACAGTGGCAAGGGTCGTAGATTTCCTATGGCAGCCTCCAGAGTAAGGCAAAGAAGTGGCCCTCAAAGAGGTAGTAACCCACACTTTAAGGCTTTCCTGGCAAGAGCGCGCTGCCCGATTGCTGCATATTGATGGATTGGGGACTGGGCCCCATCTGCCCTAATGAGTGAGATGCTCACTTGAACTGAGGGCAGGTCTTTCTGGACCAGCTGCCTGAGGATATATGACTCTCGCTCACAGACGAGGTCTTTAGCGACCCTTGAAGAGTCGCAGCCCAGGCGGACATGCTGTGGAGAGTGACACCAGTGTCGTCGTAGACCACATCAGTAAGCCCCTCGAACAACCCCCGGCCAGATCAAGGCCAGTGGAGAAGCAAGTGAACACCCCAGGACAGCTATGCTACTACCACCAGCGATGGGGTGTGGAGGCCCGTTGATGCCACCACCCTACAGGTTTTTGGGAAACACCTTGGCAAACTGACATTGATGGCTGCGGCAGATGGCCCACGTGATAGTTCCTCTACATCTGGGAATCACTGTCAGGCAGGCGTTTCCTGGTTGACATGGGTGCCGAGATAAGAGGCAAGCAGGGCCCAGCACTGAAGGCAGCCAACAACTCCTACATATGGACTTTGGGACCCGCACTATTCTCTTTCGTTTCGGCAACAGCCACTTTACGTGGATCTTCACCCTCGTGGCAGTGCCTAACCACTCCTGGGCCCAACGTCCTTCAGGGCCCACTGCTTGATTGTCTATCTCAAGAGACGGTGCTTGGTGTATACCAGAACCTTTCAGAGTATGGCTCTGGGGGAAGCCAAGCTACCCACCCCCCCAAAAAAAAAACCTGGATTCTATAACACTCTCGGACAATGAATTCACCCGCATCTTGGCAGAGTTCCCCTTAATAGTGGTGCCGCAGTTCTCCGCAATCAAGCCAAAGCATGGAGAAAGGCACCACATACTGACCGAGGGCCCCAGGCCAGGGCATGCTGACACCCTCCCGATAAACTCAGCATGGTGAAGGAGGAATTTTTTAAAAAGGAGGAGCTGGGGATTGTGCAGCGCTCTGACAATCCCTGAGCCTCTCCCCTCCACATGGTGCCCAAATCAGCAGGGGGATTGGAGACCATGCGGTGACTACTGTCACCTCAACAAGGCCACCCCGCCTGACAGATATCCCGTGCCTCACATCCAAAACTGCTACGAACTTGCACAGGGCACGGGTGTTCTCCAAGGTGGACCACATCTGGCGGTACCACCAAATCCCAGTTCACCCCCAGGATTTTCCCAACACTGCAATTATAACCCCCTTTGGCTTGTCTGAATTTCTCATGTGCCCTTGGTCTAAAGAACACGGCACAAACTTTTCAGCTGCTGATGGACTCAGTGTGCCAGGACCTCCCACGTGTTCATCTATTTGGGCTATATTTTCATTGCCAGTTGCAGCCGCAAGGACCAAGTCATCCACCTGAGACAACTGTACACATATCTGAGTGAGTTCGGGCTGACTATCAATCTCACAAAGTGCCAGTTCGATCTGGACACTATCGATTTCCTGGGGCACAGGATTAACAGACATGGTGCCACACCCCTCCCTGAGAAGTTTGAAGTGGTCCGGCTAAGCCACACTCAGTGAAAGGTCTGCAGGAATTCGCTGGTATGATAAACTTTTACCACAGGTTCATCCAGCAGAGGCACGCATCATGTGCCCCTTTTGGTGCTGATGACAGGCAAGGCAAAAGATATTACTTAGGATGAGGAGTCCTCCAGGGCATTCCAGAATGCCAAAGAAGTGCTGATCAATGCCACTCTCCTGGTCCACTCCAGACCGGAGACACCTACCACCCTGACTCATCGCCACCAGCACAGTGGTAGGGGGCATGCTAGAACAACTCATCGCGGGGTAGTGGCAACCCTTGGCCTTTTTCAACAAGCACCTCCACCCCCACCCCCCAGAACATAAATACAGTGCTTTCAACTGGGAGCTGTTAGCGCTGTTCCTGGTGGTAAGACATTTCCATTACTTTTTGGAATCCTAGCAATTCAGGGTGTTCACTGATCACAAGCTGCTCACTTTCACCTTCCATAAGGTATCAGACCCACAGTCAACCCACCAACAGAGACAATTGTCCTATGTGTCCGAGTTTACCATAGACATTCAACATATCGCGGGGAAAAGCAACGTGGTAGCTGACACTCTGTCACGCCCTGCGATTGATCCTGTCCCAAAGGGTCGGCCATGTGGCCCTCGCCAAAGTGTAGCAACTGGACCCCGAGATCCCTGTTTATAAATCAGCCGTCTCTGGTCTCAGGGTGGAGGACGTCTCAGTCAGCCCAGATAACTTGACACTGCTGTGCGATGTTTCTACTGTCACCTCTACCCCATCATCCTGGCTGCAT
Organism: Narcine bancroftii; assembly: GCF_036971445.1. Classification (NCBI taxonomy): domain Eukaryota; kingdom Metazoa; phylum Chordata; class Chondrichthyes; order Torpediniformes; family Narcinidae; genus Narcine; species Narcine bancroftii. Next base: position 359,540,349 of record NC_091470.1, on the reverse strand, counting down.
GGAGGCGCCAGGTTTTTAAAGCCATTCATAACTTGGCACACTCCACCATCCAAGCCATGGCCGAAATGGTGGCCAACAAGTTTGTCTGGCATGGCCTCCGTAAACAGGTCAGCCAGTGGGCAAGACCTGTAAGAACTGTCAGTCCTCCAAAGTGCAGGTTCACACCAGAGCGCCCACACAGACTTTTGAGTTGGCACAGATTGAGCCACATCCATGAGTTAGTGGGGCCGTTACCTGTTTCTCGTGGGGCGAGAAACTTCTTGACCATGGTTGACAGCTCCATGAGGTGGTTGGAGGAAGTCCCGCTAGCTGCTACCACCACTGAAACCTGCACCAGGGTACTCATTAACACATGGGTGTCCCGATTTGGGGTCCCAGAGAACCTCACCTTGGTCAGGGGGCACAATTCACCTCCAGGCTCTGGACAGTGCTGGCTAACTTTCTGGGGATGCAGGCCACCAGGTTGGTGGAGCACTTCCACAGGCACCTTAAGCAGCCTTGATGGCCTGGCTCAAGTGTCCCAACAGGTGGACGAACTGCCTTAGGTCCTGTTGGGAATTCGTACCATGCCAAGGACGGACTTCAATACCTTAGCGGCAGAGATGGTCTATGATAATCCCTGGGGAGTTACTGGCCCCTGATACACACAAAATGCCTTGCGGCGACCCTTGAGAACTTGTGGCGAAAATTTGAGTCTTTGGTTCTGCGGCAATCCACACGGCCATCCCCAGCATAGTTTCCCAAAGGACATAAAGTCTTGTCAGTACATGTTTGTAAGGATGGGTGCACATAGACCACCCTTACAAGGTTATTAGAGACAATGGTTCTACCATCATCCTTGACATCACAGGTAAGGAGGAGACTTACCTTTGATTGTCTGAAACTGGCATATCTGGACTGTAATGAGCCGGTCTCCACTCCTCTCCAACAATGCAAGGGCAGGCCACCTAAGGCTATGGACAAGGGCCCGGTTGCCAGTTCTTGGAGGGGGGGGGTCGTGTAATGCTCCATGCACGGAGACAAGGATCAGCCCGCAAAATAGCCCACAAACACTGTGACTGTGCAGACCTGGGGGTTATCCCAGGCCGTCATCCCAGGTGACCTCCGCGAGGAGGGAAACTCTGGCGGGAATGCTGGCCATTCCGAGGCCGGCGCTTCGATGACGCGGGGCCCTGATGTCAGCGCCAGGGTCCTATGTAAGCGCGACGGCAAGAGCGATAAATCAATCTCATCTTCCAAGGCTTTGGTGTGAGTGTCATTCTTCTCCACACAACTTTATTAATTTCAACGTTTTCCTCCACTACAGCCATAAAAATTCTAAAAAAGCTGAAAAGGGATGATAGAAGGAAAGGTGCAAATGGCCAGTGGATGCTCTATTTATGGATTTCCTTACTGATTTATCAGCTAGGAACTGTTAAGTAAACTCACAGGGAGTATACTTTCACTCCTTTGTCAGCACTTTCCACTCAAAGTACTTGGGCCCTGAATTCTCAATTTTATTCTCCACTCATGCACTTGGAGAAAATTAAAGGAACAGTGTACAAAATTCTCAAGGCCCTCAATAGAGTAAATAAGAAGAACTCTTGGGAGTAAAGCCAAGAGGGCTTTGATTTAAAAGAATCTGTGAAAGAATAGAGGGGAGACCGGGGTGGGATCATCTAAAACCATAAAAGACTGGAATTCATTGCTGGAAAGGGTGGTGAAGGTGGAAAACCTCTTCATGTTTGATCAGAGCTTGGAAGTGCACTTGGAACATTGTGATTTTCAGGGCTACGGACCAAGTACAGGAAAGTGAAATGAGGTTAGATGACTAGCGTGCCATAATTGAACTCATTGCTCAACAGATTTTTCACAATTCTGGAAGTGTTCAACCAAGTATAACACTGCTTAAACGAGCTATAGTCAGAGGTGAACTCACTGCAAAGGAATGTTGGTGATGTATCTTTTCCTTTGCTACATAAAGGCATTGTTTCACCTGCTGAGTTTCTCAAGCATGTGCGTTTTTTCACTGCAAAGTGTGCTGGTCACAGGTGGAAAAAAAATTACAGTACTTAAACATCAGAGGAATCCATATGGCAGAATTCTTACAGACCTAGTGAAGAACACAGTAACCCCTCTCTCATTTAACCACTTCCTCTCAGAACTAAAGCACAAAGATTGTCCAGCATGTATGGCTGATTTACTGTAGGTTAAACAACTAAAACAATAAAGCCAAAACGTCACCGAGGTTTCTGCTTTTTGGCCAACCAAAATCATCCCACTACCAACCCTATGTCCTTTGGGGCATGGGTGTGCAGGTTACCAGGCAAAATTATAAAGGCCATCTCCAGATCATAATGTAAAGGTTAAAACCTTGTTTTTTTTTTTAAACGCTCAATTAATTTTGCGCTCGTCTCTTTAAGAGACTATTGTTTGTGGTGTTACCTTAGTAAATACGATGTACTATGTCGTAATATCCGCCCAGACGAACAGCTTGCTTATTATACAACAATATGTAAAGGAGGCATGAGCATGAGAAATTTTTCTTTGGATGTTTTTTGTCTCTTTAAATTTGTTCATCTATATTTTCTGTGCATCTCTTTAAAGGTTGAGCTTTATTTGCGTTTTATATCTATGTCATTATGCAGTAAATGCTTTGTTACTCATTGTTATGAATGTCTTAATGCACAGCTATGCAAAATGTTTATCTGTTTTATCAACAAATTAAAGCTACATAAACTAACAGCCTAGAGTTTGATTTATTGGATTAAAGAGATCAAAATTCGGAATATTGTAGCTCATGCTTTTGGAAGACGATACTTTGAAATTAGGATATATTAGAATAAAGAAAGAGTCATCTATACTTTGATTCGAATACTTTGATATTTAAGGAGATGCAAAAAAAGTACTTAAAGAGACAAAAAAACATTCAAAGAAATATTTCTCATGCTCACGCTTCCTTTACATGTTGTCGAGTGATGAGTAAGTTGTTAATCTGGGACAGCTTTGAAACTAACCTTAAGGATACTTCAAACTGGTCCAAATCAGTGGATGAGTTTTGTTTGATCATTATTTGAGGAACGTATATTTGCAAAAGTACAAATAAATTGGTGGAGTGGGGATATAGGTGACATCAGTGACTCACTCAGTTACTAATATCTCAGTGTGGAGCAAATATCAAGCAAATTAATTCTGATCCATAAGCCGTTGTTGGCATTCACTGGCTAATTCAGTCGTAGTATAAAGAAGGTGGTTGAGGAATGGTGCACTGGGGCAAGGATATCAGAAACTAAGAAAGCTAATTTTAAACAATAAAGCCTGTGAGTCTGTGGTGCATACTTATCATGTAGTTATTGCACAGAAAGCTTTTCGGTCCAGTCTGTGCTGGCACCCAACAGGACAATCCCAAATTCTGATGGACTGTATTTCCCGAAAAGGCATTGAATTTCTCCCTTTGTGGTAAAAGTTTTCCTCGCGGCATAAGACTTTGAGAATGGGACCATAATTCTCTGAATTGAAGCCTTTATTGGCAACAAATGACTTTTGGATTCTCACATGGATATAGTCTCTTATCCAAGTAAAGATGAACACAGCAGTTCAGTTGTCTATAATTCTTACCTGTTGTATCAATCAGGATGCCACCGGCCTCTCTGACAATGACAGCTGCAGCAGCCATGTCCCAGCAATGAAGGCCAAACTGGTAGAAGGCCTCTACATCTCCTGTTGCTACGTGACATAGATCAAGAGCAGCACTTCCTATAATCCTGATCCTAGAGGAATCAACAAAATAAAGCCACTGAACCACTTGAGGACCTTGGCACTATCCTGGACAAAGCAGACCACTTCACTTGCATCCCATCTACTAAGCCACCTACCTATTCAGTTCCTCCACTGCTCTACCACATGCCAGCTACGAAATACATTACAGTTAACCATCTCACTATTCCAACAGCACAGTTTTATCACCAAGTACAAGGGGGTAGTGGACAAATGGAAGAAGTGCCACTTCAAAGGACACACCATCTGGACATCACAGAGTCTAAGTCCTAGAATTCCTTCCCACCAGCAACATCAGTGATTCAAAGCAGAAGCTCATCACTACCCACTTAAGGAGTGATTGGTTTAGACAATGTTCACAATCCGTGAAACTTTAGTAACATTTATTCTACTGGTGTACTAAAGACTCCATTCTCACATTTCTTATGCAACACACATGTGCTGGAGAAATTCTGCAGTCCACACCACATCCATAAGAAATAAAGGGTAGCCAGCATTTCAAGCCCAGGCCAGAAATCTTGGTTACCCTTTACTTCCTATGGGTGCTGCCCGATCTGCTGAGTGTCTCCAACATATTTGTGTCTTGCACTTGACCCCATTTCTGCAGATTTTCTTGTTCAACTCTTTTCCATAACATAAAAACAGGATATTGAGTCTATGTTGGCTCTCAGAATGATCATATCAATTTCTTTTCCCCATTTATTTCCCTTTAATCTATTCCCTCTCACAAGCCTATTAACTCACAGCATGGTTAGTGCAATTCTATTACAATGCCAGTGACCCAGGTTTGAATCTGGCGCTGTCTGCAAAGAGCTTGTTCTTTCTTCCCGTGTCTATGTGGGTTTCCTTCAAGTGCTTCTGTTACCTCCCATCTTTCAAAAACGTATTGGGGTTGTAGGTTAATTGGGTATAATTAGACAGCACGGGCTTGTGGGCCAGAAGAGCCTGTTACTGTGCTGTATGGCTAACTAAACCAGGGGCAATTTGTAGCAGCCAATTAACCTAACAATGTCCACTTCAGTAGAGCCTTGGGATCCTATTTCCTTTTGATGGACAGAAAAAAAATGGAACAGGACACAGACACCACCCAAGTCAGGATCGAACCAATGTCCCTGGAGCTTCGAGGCAGTGGCTATCTGCTGACCCACTATTTCTTTATAACATTTCAAGGGGAGTTTGAGCAATCTCCTTTGCATTAGGATTTCCCCCCCCCCCTCTTAAACATAAATCACAGGCCTCTAAAGCTTCATAATGAACAAGCATTTATAAAGTTCCACCAATGGAAAATAGCATCCCAAGGCCTCAGTTGAAGTGCAGTCAGAGAAAAATTATTTGGCTTAGTTGGATGTCAGGATGTGACAAGTGGGGTCCCGCAGGGGTCGGTGTTGGGCCCTCAGTTGTTTATCATTTATGTAAATGATTTGGATGAGGGAATAAATAACTACATATGCAAATTTGCAGATGACATTAAACTGTGTGGTAATGTAAAGAGTGAGGAGGATGTCAGAAAATTGTAAGGGGACTTGGATAGTTTAGGGGAGTGGGCGGAACGATGGCATATGAAGTTTAATGTGAGTAAATGCGAGGTTGTCCATTTTGGAGGCAGAAACAAGAGAGCAGAATATTATTTAAATGGAGTTAAGCTGGAGAGTGGGGATCTGGGCGTACTTGTTCACCAGTCATTTGAAAGCTAGCGTGCAGGTTCAGCAAGCGGTGAAGAAGGCAAACAGTATGTTGACTTTCATAAAGAGGGGAATGGCCCAGTTGTACAGGGCCATGGTGAGACTTCACCTGGAGTATTGCATCCAGTTCTGGTCCCCATATTTAAGAAAGGACATACTTGTTATAGAGGGAGTACAGCGCAGGTTTTCAAGGTTAGTTCCCGGGATGGCAGGATTGTCATATGCGGATAAGTTAGAAAGACTTGGACTATATGCAAAGGAGTTTAGAAGGATGAGGGGAGACAAGATTGAGGTATTTAGGATTATCTAAGGGCTTGACAGGGTGAAATCAGAGCACATGTTCCCAATGATGGGTGAGACTAGGACTAGAGGGCATAGTTTAAGAATACAGACAGAAATGAGGAGAATTTTTTTTACTCAGAGAGTTGTGGGTCTGTGGAATACATTGCCACAGAGGGTAGTGGGGGCGGATTCATTGGATAGATTTAAGAGAGAGTTGGATAAGGCTCTTGTGAGCAGGGGAGTTAAGGGTTATAGGGATAAGGCTAGGATTGGTTATTGAAAGGGAAAAATCAGCCATGATTTGATAAATGGTGGTGCTGGCTTGAAGGGCCAATTGGCCTACTCCAGCACCTATTGTCTATTGTCTATAAAGGCTTATTCAAACAGCTGAATTTGAAGGTAAGTTGTTCAAAGGAGAGTGGAGTAGAGAGGCATAAAGATTTGAGAGAGTTCCAAAGCTCAAAACCTGGATGATTGTGGTAACACTTAGACAAAGGAGTGGGTCACACACAGGTTCAATGGTCGAACAGTGCACTCAATTGTTAGCCTGGAGGAAGTTATGGAGGTAAGTTAGAAAATGTTTTGCAACTGAGAGCAATATTTCAATCTACTGTATACAGTATGCCAATGACCCACAGAATCTTAAAGAACCAAGTAGGTTTCTACATTGACACATTACAGTAAAGATGTTAGGTTCCCATCAGTCCTTTTGGCCTAGTAAATCTGTGCAACTCATCCAGCAACCATTTTTACATTAACTCTGCAGTATTCCCATTTATTTCTCTTCATTTTTCCATCAACTCCCCCAGATGGTAAACAATTGGGGCAAATTAAAATGGCCATTTAACCTATCAGTCTGTTCTGTGATAGTTAAAATGTAATGGTGCTTCAAGAAAAAATCTTGAAAAGCAGCCAGGAGCTCTTCTGAACATTAGTTAACACAGATTAGTTATCCTTACCCATGTGGCTGTACTGAAAGCAGCCTCTCCATGTTACTAAATAGCATCTTCACTGCCCCTGGTTCTCGGATTGAGCCAAGTTCAGTTAAAATCAGGGCTTTTGATATATCTGTAAAATAAAACATCACCCTCAGTATCAGGGCTAACTCTTAGCAACACCAAAATTGCCAGCAATGAGCACCAAGGTCTTGTCACAATTTAGTCAAGGAATCAATCAATTGTTATGCCCCATTAGGAGACTATTCAGCCTTATTAGTCCTTGCCAGCTCCTTGTAGACCAATCTCTTCAGTTATATTGCCCGCAAACCGTCAGATTATTTCCTCTCAAATGTCAAAGCAGTCCCATTTTGTAGACTGTTTGATGGCTTCCACTACCTGGCATTGAATTCCATATCTTGGAATAAAATAGTTAATCCTCCTTCCCTCTTTTCTTACCCCACCCCCTCCTGCTTGCCTCCCCTTCCCCCTCTTTCCTCCCCCTCTCTCTTTTCCTTTCCCCTTCCCTCCTGCTTTCTCCCCCCACCCCCAACCACCCCCACATCTCCCCAATCAGGAAGCAGATTCAATGGTGTGGGATCATATACCACCAGATTCAATGACATTTTCCTTCCCACCATTATCAGACCCAAAATATTAAAATTATGTTGCTTTTGCTATGTACCGATTGATCTCTCTCTGTAATGCTGCACTTCTGTATGGACATCTCTATTGGTCTGCTTGCAGAATAACCCAACCTCTATCAATGGATCTTAGTAAATGTGACAATTAACGATGGCCACGAAACGACCAGAGTCAACGGGTGCTCAATTACCTTGAATTTGGTGTACATCTAAAAGACTTAAGATAGAACATAGAGTATTATGAATTAAGTTGATCGCTAAATTGAAAAAAAAATCAGTGCATTAGGGAATCAAAGAGGAGCTTCACAATTCTCAAGCCTGAATAATGAATTCTAAACTCCAAGCTATCCACCAATTTCACGATCAAATTCCATATTCTGTCAACCTTGTAGTCTTTCTGTAATGACAATCAAAAGAAACCATTGCTCAAAAAAATCTTAGTATGACATGGTTGCACCTGACTGTGTTTGCTTAAAAGTCCTTCCAAGAGCAGACAGATCCAGTCGTTCTTGATTACTGAAAACATCACAAAACCTGACATGCTGTTCTTAAAGATTACCAGTTACAGAATCAAGTATCCAGTTGGCCACTTTTACTGCCAGATTGTTGAAGTGCAGTTGAAGCCTTTGGCCAAGACATGATCCAGCAGTTGTGGGAGCTGCTGGACAACTGTCACTGTAGCCTTTTCAGTAACACCCACATCATGTGAAGGTGCCTTCATGATCATTCTGATAAATCCTATTCAATGGTTAAGGTATAAACATTAACATCAGGGCATATAATAATACCGCTCAAAATTATTTCTAACTACAAATTGGATGAATGTTTGGAATTACTTTGGAGATTTGGATTTGGTCATTTACACACGCTGGCACCATCATAGGAGTTAAGAATTTCTTTCACTATAAAATCAAGAACCTGGGAGTCAATTATTGGATCAGTTCCCCATTCAATATTACAGAAAAAAACAAGCAATAAAGAATAGCACTAAGATACCACAGATCAAAGTGTGATTAAATACAGAGAAATCAGATGACACACAATGCAAGAAACAAACTAGTAGGTCGTTTGGCCACTTTCACCCACTGCACTATTCAATATGATTGTGGCTTAATATAATTTCAATGCATGTTTTCTGCACGAACTCTGTATCACTCAATTATATTACCAATGCAAAATCTATGTGTGAAAATGTGCAAGCCCATTTACCTAATTGGTCTGAATCCCAATGAAGCTTTTCTGCATTCCTCCTCACAATCCATACTTCCACCAAGATGAATATAAGCAATAAGTTTGGAATATAGTACAGTTGGTCCCACATCCAAGTTGTTGCTGGGGTGGCTTCATTTGGTGTGCCACAAGTCTAGTCACAGAATCTTGACTGATTTATCCTCAATACCACATGTGCTAGCTTAAGATCCTCATGTGGTACTTCATCAAAGACATTCTAAATGTCCAATATACCACATCAATAGTTGCTGGTGCTGGACATGTGAAAGGGGATTGGTTGCTAGTTTTACACATCTCGACTGGAAATTTATGTGAGGCAGTAATCTCACATTTCCATGACCACTGATGAATATTTCCCATTTCTGAGCCTGCCGATAGATCAGGGACTAATCTTCAGAATCAGAATTTATTGGTGTTTTGCGGCAACGCCATAGAGCGAACGTACATATTATAACCATCTTACGACATTACTATAAAAAATAAAATAACAGTATGTCTTTGGTTCATTGATTGTTCAGGAATTTGATGGCAGCAGGGAAGAAACTGTCCTTGTGCCGCTCATCTTTAGGCTCCCGTACATTTTCCCCGATGGTAGGAGAGTGAAGAGGACATGGCCTGAGTGGTGGGGGTCTTTGAGAATAGATATTCTCGACGGAGGAGTGAAGTCTAGTGCCTGTGATGTGGCAGACCGAATTAACAACTATTCTGGTCCTGAGAGTTGGCGTCTCCATACCAGGTAGCATGCAACCAGCCAGACTGCTCTCCACAGTACACCTGTAGAAGTTTACAAGAGTCTTCGGTGACATACCAAACCGGCTCAGACACATCACAAAGTATAGCCACTCGTGAGCCTTCTTTGTGATTGCATCAACATGGAGGCTTCAGGACACATCCTTGGAGATGTTGACACTCAAGAATTTGAAGTTTTTGACCCTCTCCACTACTGAGCCCTTGATGAGGATTGGATCTTGTTCCCCTGACTTCCTCCTGAAGTCCATAATCATCTGGTCTTGCTGACATTGAACGCAAGGTTGTTGTCATTACACCATTGAATGAGCTGATCTATCTCCCTCCTGGACGCTTCCTCATTGCCGTTTGTGATTCTGCCGACAACTATGGTGTCATCGGCAAACTTGTAGATGGCCTTGGAATTGTGCCTGGGCACATAAGCTTGCTAGCAAAAGAGAGTTGACCTTTAAAATATGGTGTGCAATATGACCAACAGGGAGATGATTGCATTTGTGGGGATTCCAAGATTAAAGGACACAAACATAAGAAATCTAATAGGAACTTCAGGAGACCACTCTTTACTTGAATCTGTGGACAAATGGATTTCTAGAGACAAACAACTGGGATCACGCTGGTCTCCTGGAATTAACGGTTAATCTTCTAAACCAAAGCAGACAAAAATAATCAGACAACCCAGAGAAAGGAATGAGCTTCATTCATTTAAGATTTCAGTTGCTAATCTTCCAATCTGATCAAGGCAAGCCCAGTATCTTTCTACCTGTGAAGATGGCCATTTGGTACATTGTGAAGTGGGAATAGGCAAATGGGGCGGAGGTCAGTACTAAGATGTCATTGCCTATTCAACCTTCTTCAAAAGGATAAAGTATCCTATATACGGAAAGGCCACAGTTAATGGAAGACCTGCCTTATGAAAATCCAAATTTATGCAAATGCCCCCAGACTCTGATCTATGGTATAGTACTCGAATCCCTCTAGCAGGAAACAAGGTGGAGATTGCCCACAGTAAAAAGCCAATACTTTCTCCAAATTCTCCTTCAGGTATGATCAAATTACACAAACCCTGAACCACTTCTCTTCACACTTTAGTTTAATAAACTACTCACAATTTTCTTGCTGATTTGTGGATCACCTCCACCTGTCACTCCACCCAGGGTGTATTCAAACAAACATCACTGTTCACTGGCTAGAAAAAAAAACCCTATCACCTATGTTGTCCTTCCAAAGGCTACCCGTTGCAAATCATTTTTCCAGGGGTTTCAACATTAACATTTTCACACTGTGATTTTGGGGGAAATTGTTTATTTCTGATTTATGGAAAATTCAGTTTATGGATGGTCTTAGGAACGTAACCAATACACAACATTGGGGCCTCTATAACTGCCCACTGTTAAAACTAACTCAACTGTTGGAGGTATGAATTATGACTGTTTAAACATTCATTTCGTACTTAATGGTTGAAAAGTTGAATAAAATTAACAAACCTGTCTCCTTAGATGCTTGAAGTTTCTGGCCATTGCAAAATGCCCCATGACCTTTTTGGCCTGTGTACAGCTTACGTGCAACACAGTTATAGATTACACCCAGCTCAAGCTGTTGAAGACAAATAGAGGAAAAATGTTATGTCATCAGGGGTCAATTCATTGGTACAAGGCATTGGTGAGGCCACATTTGGAGTACTGTGTACAGTTTTGGTCACCAAATTATAGGAAAGATATAAACAAAATGGAGAGAGTGCAGAGAAGGTTCACGAGAATGTTGACAGGATTTCAAGGTTTGAGTTACAGGGAAAGGTTGTGCAGACTAGGGCTTTTTTCTCTGGAGCGTAGAAGATTGAGGGGGGACTTGATAGAGGTGTTTAAGATTTTAAAAGGGACAGACAGAGTAAATGTGGATAGGCTTTTTCAATTAAGAGTGGGGGAGATTCAAACTAGAGGGCATGGTTTAAGATTGAAGGGGGAAAATGATAAGGGGAACATGAGGGGAAATTTCTTTATGCAAAGGGTGGTAGGGATGTGGAATGAGCTTCCGACAGACGTGGTTGAGGCGGGATCATTGGTTACATTTAAGGAAAGACTGGATCGTTACATGGAGAGGAGGGGACTGGAGGGGTATGGACTGGGTGCTGGTCAGTGGGACTAGGAGGGTGGGGATTTGTTACGGCATGGACTAGTAGGGCCAAACTGGCCTGTTCTGTGCTGTAAGTGGTTATATGGTTATGGTAAGTCAGTGATGCCAAATAGATCACAAATTATCAAAGAGAGGTACAGAAACTATTCTCAGAGCTGAAATGAGACAACTTGTATTTACACAGCACCCTTACAATGTCAAACAAAAACTGTCTCATCAAAAAAACTCTATCTGAAGTTGCAAAAAATGGGACAAACCCAGAAGAATGAGATACTGGAGGAACTCAACGAGTCAGACAGTATCCATGGGTAGAAGTGGTCAGTCAGTGCTTCAGGTTGGGATTCGATCTCCATAAATGGTCCCGACCAGAAATGTTGACTGACCATTTCTAAAAAATAGAACAGTACAGTACTGTACAGCCCTTTGGTCTGTGCTGAACACGATGTCCAAATCAAATTAAAAATATGCTGGTTGCAGTTGATAGACATCTCTCTATCCCCTCATATTCATGTGTCTGTCTCAGAGTCTAATAAAGTTACTGCTCTTCTGCTTTCACTACTACTTCAGTCAGCCCATTCCAGGCAGCTGCCCCTGTTAAGTAGTTGTCCTGAACATTTTCCTTAAACTTCCTTCCCCTCATCTTAAAAACGTCTTCTAGCGTGTGACACTCTTCCCCCGTGGGTAAATATTCTGACCGTCCACCCTATCATGATGCTATAAATCTGTCAGGTAGCTCCAGCCTTCAATGTGAGAGAAAATAACCCAAGTTTGTCCAGCCTCTCCCCACAACTCATACCCTCTAAACCAGGCCACATCCTGGTAAACATCCATGGATGTTAGAGGGTTTTGGGTGAGAGGTAGGGAAGAATTAAGTTGTTGTGGAATAGGTTTACCTGGTCGGCACAGTAAAAGGATAAGGAACAAAATGTAGGAGCACGTTGCCTGCACAACAACCCACTTCACTGATCTCTAGCATTGCACTACTGGCAAGGTTGTTGAATCCCTTTATCTAAAAGGGGTATATTTCTTCCTCAAATTGTACATAATTTTCTCCTGGGGGAATACAACTTTGCAATTCCGTATTCCATCATGTAATATTTAGTTGGGAGATGGATTTCCATGTGACCACGATACACTTCCTGGCTACCAACATGGCAACCTTCACGAACTGAATTTGGTATCTGGACAGTTTAAAACTCATGTCCATAATGTTTCCCAGAAGGTATAATTCCAGATCCTGTGCTACTGTGCTATAATTTTCTATGTTCTTAAGGAATCTACCAATACTGTAGATTCAAAAGGTTTGCGAGACTATTAGATGAACGGGCAGGTTATCTTGAGAGAAAAGATTGGAGCTGCTAGTCCTGTGTCAACTCATGGTTAGAAAAGTGAGAAAAGACTTAATTGAATCATATAAAATTTTGACAGGTGTTGACAGGGTGAACATGGAGAAGGTGTTTTTTTTGTAGAATGCAGAATTGTCATGTTCAATCCTCACTTTAAAAATAAAGTTGCCATTAAGACATACGTGACCTTTTTCCCTTCAGAGAGCAATGAGTCTTTGGAGCTCTCTTTCCACTAGACCAATAGAAGAGCCTTTGAATATTTTTAAGACAGAGGTAAATACCTGTGTCAGGACAGCATGACAGCAGTTATTAATGGTTGATAAGCAAGGAAGTGAAAATTTACCAAGGTTGCTAGAGGTAAGGTTACAAGCATATCAGCCATGATTTTATTTAAAGGAAGACCAGGTTTGAGGACCAAGTTGTCTATTCCTACCACTAATCTGCATGTTCATGTTCAAATCAGAGGCGAGCAAGAGCCCAGAGTAGAATTTCCTGCATCAACTGTACCTCAAAAATTACATAAATCTAGTCAGAAATCTTGGAAATGTGCTTTAGGTGTGGTGTGGAGATTGGAACCTTTATCCACTCAACCTGGGTATGTACAAAGGTGAGATCCTTCTGGGAGGACCTGGGTCCTGGGGGATATTCTGAAAAAAAATTACAAAGGTGGATTTTCCACAGAATCTGGAATTGTATCTTCTGGGAAACATTATGGACATGAGTTTTAAACTGTCCAGATACCAAATTCAGTTCGTGAAGGTTGCCGTGTTGGTAGCCAGGAAGTGTATCGTGGTCACATGGAAATCTGCCTCCCAACTAAATATTACATGATGGAATACGGAATTGCAAAGTTGTATTCCCCAGGAGAAAATTATGTACAATTTGAGGAAGAAATATACCCCTTTTAGATAAAGGGATTCAACAACCTTGCCAGTAGTGCAATGCTAGAGATCAGTGAAGTGGGTTGTTGTGCAGGCAACGTGCTCCTACATTTTGTTCCTTATCCTTTTATTTTAGGTTTCTTTGGGTCCTTCTTAAGTTCTCTTAAAGGGTTTTTGACTTTAACGATATTTTTGTTCTTTGTATTTGTTTAATCTATATAATTTTTTTCTTTTTTGTAATAGAGTACGGGAGGGGGGAGAGGATAAAATAGACTGTATGATATACACTATTGTTGGAAAAAAAATGTATTGTTTATTTGGATTTTTTGAAAATCAAAAATAAAATATTCAAAAAAAAGATAGAGGTAGATAAATTCTTGATAAGCAAGGAAGTGAAAAGTTACCAAGGTTGCTAGAGGTAAGGTTACAAGCAGATCAGCCATGATTTTATTTAAAGAAAGACCAGGTTTGAGGACCAAATTGTCTATTCCTACCACTAATCTGCATGTTCATGTCCTAATCAGAGGCGAGCAAGAGGCCAGAGTATAATTTCGTCAGAGGACTTGGGGCTGGAGGAGATTACTAAAATGGGAAAAGGCAAGGATCATTAAGGGATCTGATATCTAGACGAGAATTTTATAATCAAGGTGTTGCTCTGCCTGTGTACATTACCATCCTTGGGGACTGGTGAGTGAATGGGGCACCAGAACTTTGAATGTTCTCGTTCTCATGGAAGGTAGAATAGGCACCCAAGAGAGTATAGGAATAGTCAAGGCTAGAAATAACAAATACATAAATGGGGTTTTCAGCTAGGTAAGGAAACAGTCGCAATATAATAGTCAACATACTTGCACACCTTCATCCCCTTCCAGGCAAAGGAGTGTAAAGCACTAAATGTAAAGTAGCCTCCATCCGGGAAGTTTGCTTCATGGCACAGAATGAGGTACTGTATATGAAGATTTTCATTCCACACACATTCCATCTGTCCGCTATCACCAACTCTCCCTGTGATATCTTTTAACTCGTCACTCACAGGAACAGAATGCAGAAAAACAACAACTGGACAAGAATCAGCTCTTTTCTGTTGTTTCTGGCTGGATTCTCTGCCAATGGCTTTTTTCATCTCTGAAAGGTAATACCAGCTCATCCCTCTTTCCTTCCCCCATCTCTCCTCCGCCAATACAAACGCAGCCTTCTAATCCTTACACTCTCAGTCACTTCCCCATTTGAGGTCTCAGGAGCTCCTAATAATAGCTCTGCATCTCCCGTTTCTAATTTAATGTTTCTCCCAATCTAAGACTATTCTTTGTTCTCTTTTACTCCCTTCATTTTCCTATCAATTACTAGTTAATCCTTGCTTCACTCATTAATATAAAACTTTCCCAATGTTCTTGCTTCCAAATGCAACTCTTTGCCCAGTGCAACAGTGCTTATGTGTTCTGGTGGTTGCCACCCTTAATTTGTTGTTATTAAACCATCTGTTCAACCACACAGTAAATTTATTTTAAAGATCTAGAATTATAAGCTCTAGTAACAGTCAAATTCATATTACGTGTTTCAGTGTTTTTAAAAAAATCAAGTTCAAGGTCCATGGGGAAGGACATTTAACTGTGATCCATTAGTGACTTCAGACTCACAGCGAAGTCTCTCCGTTGCCCTTTGAAATGGCCCAGCAAGCCATTCATCAATGTTAAAATGGCTCAGAACGCTAGGAAGACCTTCACCACTTGACTCATGAGGGTGATTCACAACCAGTCCTTCAGAGGTATATAGTGAAGGGAGTATTCAAAAAACACATGGACAGGGCCATACCCTACCATCTGGGGTGCAACATGCTGTCAGGATCCCAATCCATTCCTCCAAAGCTTCCAACAATCCCCTTAACTGTGCATCCTGTGCAACTATAGTCTTACCTTCCATCTGAGCTATCCCCTGTTCTCCTTGAGTAAACACTTGCTGTCTAGTGTCGGTGGCCTGCTCGTGGTTACCATCTCCTGCAGGTCCAAGCTTGTCTACTCTTCTTAATTGCTCTAGAAGCTGCCACCCAGGTCTTATTCTTTGCTGCACTGCTGCCCTCGATCCCGATGATCACAAATTCACGAAAGGCCTTTGCTCCTTCCTGTGGGATACTGTATAGTTAGATGTTCCTCAGGCTTGGAAATCCAAGGGACTCAACTGGTCAGCACTTCAAGCAAACAGACTCAATCTCGACAAATTAACACACCAAGGTGACTAATGTTCGCCATATGGTAAACATAAGCTTAACATTCACAATTCATACATGTGGCAAAGAGTTATCAATGTTATGATAGACCTTTGGAGGGCCAACTTCTCAGCTGTAAATCATCAACGAAAGAACACCACCACCCTTCTCTGAAGCTTCAGTCATTTATTAGCTAACCAGTTGAGGTGGTAATTACAGGCTCAATGCTGCTGCATAGAAGAATAGTCCAGTACAGACTAGAAGGGCTGAAGGGCCTGCTTCTGTGCTGTAAAGTTCTATGGCTCTAAGAAGAAAAACCTGACTCTTTTTGTCAGGTGCATGTGATTCATTCTGGTTTTTGAGTCAGGGATAACCAGCAAAATCCTTAGCTGAACTGAAAGCAGCTGTGGTGCAATTCTCACCAATCAGAAATGTGACCGAGCTCCATGTAAATTCTAACTCAGTGTTAAAGGCGGGATCAATTTTAACATTTAAGAAGAATTTAGACAGGTACATGGAAGGGAGAGGTATGGAGGACTATAGATTGGGTGGAATTGGGAAAAAAAGTTTGACACAGATTAGAAGGGCCAAAGGGGCCTGTTTCTGTGCTGTAGTGTTCTATGGTTCTAAATATATCTTCTTCATGGGTACATCCAATTGCCCTTCCTCCCCACCACACCCAGAATAGCCACGGTTAATTTAGCAGACTGGAGCAATAGAGGTCTGGTCATGAGCAGTGGAACCCTGGAAAGGGTCAACCTTTCAGGACAGGAATTGGGGGAGGGGAAATAATTTGATGAAATCAACCTGCAGGAAAAGCAGTTCAATGTGTTATTTGTTACCTCTTTATTGACAGCCAATCCAATGGAGACTGCCACCACTGGGGCTCTGAAAAACAAAGTCAAGGGTTACAATTCTATTCTTAAAAAATCAGAGTTGCCTGGAATTCAGAAACCATTTTAGCCCAATGTTTATGTTAGCCAAAAGTTTTAAAAAAAAACAGCTATACAACCTCATCCATTATCCACCTCTCCTATAATCTTTCTACCCACTTGGAGAGTCTTCTGCATTAAGTGCTCACCCAAGTACATGGAAAGGTGCTGCAAGTTTCTGCTTTGTCTCAACTTGCAAACAAGTACTAATCTTCAGATTCCCAATGTTCTCCCATTAAGATATCTTTCTGTCACCAATTTTCCTACAACTTCTCCCACTAGCCTCTTTTAAACTGCAGCACCTGGGTAGCCCTCCTAGGACCCAGGTACAATTACTGGGGCAAAGGTGCTGGAAGCATCTTTTAAATTGCAGGGGGATCTACCCATTAAATCACCAATCCAACGATTTAAGGGGGGGATCCCGCCCACGCAATGATGTACTCACCAGATGTTTGGATGCTGGCTGCCCGATGATGCATACACACTGATGGGTCAGCCATTTTCATTTTCAAATCGCCTGTGGATGTGACATAGGTAAGTTTAACTGGTTCCCTGACTACCTCTGAAGTGGCTCAGGGACCCGGTTGGATTCCAATGGGTTTGACCGGGTCAGACCCTTTCTAACTGCCGCATAAC
Source organism: Narcine bancroftii (assembly GCF_036971445.1). Taxonomy (NCBI): domain Eukaryota; kingdom Metazoa; phylum Chordata; class Chondrichthyes; order Torpediniformes; family Narcinidae; genus Narcine; species Narcine bancroftii. The sequence goes on along the minus strand of NC_091470.1, from coordinate 359,522,945 downwards.
TGGGGTGCTAACTAGACAAATTGCCCAATTAACCCCATTTTACATGGCAATTTGAAAGGGCTACTGACCCTACACTTGGGTTTTGTAAGTTTCTGTTTAACCCTCCCCCCTCAAAAAAAATTGAGTCAGAATCTTCTAACCCATTTTGTCCATGCTATCAAAGTGGTCTCCACAAGCAAGTACCATTTGCCTACATTTGGCCCATACCCTACAAACAGTCCCTATCCCTGACTTTTAAATGTTAAAACTGTATCTGCCTTTATCACTTTTCATGGCAGCTCAATGTCTAAATCCACCTCCGTCTGTGTGAGAAGCTGCTTCTCAAGTCCCTTCTAAATCTATCCCCTCTCACCAAACATCTACAAATGACAATCATGTAGACATACAAAACAGATGCAGGATCAGGTCACACTCTCTTTTAACTCTGCATTACTTTTCTACACTAACCTCATTCCCTCCTAAAAGGTTCAGTCCCACCCCAGTGCTTGAAGAATCTTCCATGCAGCAAATCACATGGACAAACTGCTGTTTGTCTTGGTGTGAGCTGGTCAGTGACATAGAACTAGGTAAAATATCAGGGTGAGGGTGGAAAGAAGGCATAAAAAAATTATGCAACCTACAAGAAAGAAAACAAAGATTTGCCAAAGTTGTTCAGCCAGGGGGATTTCAGGCTGGGAGCCAGCATTCAACCAGGTACCTACACCCATGGTAAAAGAAAATTAATGAGACATTGCAATTGATGGGAGTAAAGTATATTCCCTGGCAGATTGCAAAGCTTGTTTTTGACCTAAGAATGAGTAAAACTCAAGCATAAATGATGAAAAATTGCCACCTCTTTAAAAGGAGCTTTCAGATCATCCTTCATCAGAGTTTCTGAAATGTGGTACAGATCAAAGGCATGCATTCTTTAAAACAGGGCAATTAGGTTCCAAACCACAAAGCACCTTCACCATGGGGCTTAGAGAATGAACATTTTTCAGTGTAGCCGAATGAACAATGCTCTGATTTAGTTATTTCAAATGGCATCTTTACGAACTGAACATTTTTCAGTGTAGCCGTTAATCAATTGTCCCAAAATTGCCAAACAGAACTAAAAATAAAATTTCAAGCACTGCTTATGCTCACGGCCCCTCGTTATCGGGCTCTCTGCTAAGTTGCTTCCTGTTCCATCTATTTAAGCCTATGCTCCATTGAAAACAACCCTACTCAGCCATTCCCTCTCTGCAAGTACACTGTTCTATTAGTGTCGAGGTCCCTCTTCCAGTTCCATCACATCCTTCCTGTAGCATGGTGAGCAGGACAGCACACACAACTCCAGCTGTAGCCCAACTCGTGAATTAAATCGTTATAGCATGGTTTCTCTGTTTTCAAAATATTTTAAGGCTGGGTCTATGAACACAGGCATCTCATATGCCTTTTTGAGTACCTTGCCTTGCTACTTCTATGCTCAGAAATGGCCATTCATACCAAGGTCCTACTGCTCCTCTATACTTTTCAGAACCACACTATGTATTATATTTTCCTTGGATTTATTTGTCGTCCCCAAATGCATTACTTCTCTGAATTGAATGCTATGTCCTACTTTCCTGCCCACTTAATCAGCTCATTGATACTTTCCTACAATCTCACAATCACTACCTTGTAGGTTTTTGGGTTTCTTGAAAAAATCTCAATTGAGAATGCTGAATCAGTGATGGCATTACCACAAAGAGCAAGGGACCTGCCCAACAGAACCTACTGTGCAGATTTGCATCAGATCTATCAGGTTTAAATCTTTGGCCAGATAATACAAAAGATACCAAATGCATTGGAGGAGAGGGTGGTGGAGGAGGAATAAACGGGGTGGGAAGGGCAGAGGGGGACGAAGGTCTGGAAATCTCTGCTTCTAGGGCAATGAGGGGAAATCCAGGAAGAAAGAGAGGGAGAGCGTGGATTTGTTGTACATGGAAAGAGAGGGAGGACCTGTGATGTCTACCCTGAATAAGTCTCTGGTAAATCTGCATATGGATTTGATTCTGTTCAGAGCTGCATGGACTCAATAAGCGAAATGACCTCCTGTGGTGCAACAATTCTAATTTTGTGATTCTACTTTCCCTGGATCCTTTGGAGTTTTATTCCCCAAATTACCATAATCTGCTGAAAATCTAAGAAATCTGCATTAAAATATGCTTCTCCTTAGTCCCCTATTTTCTCCACAAATATTTCAAATCAAGTTGGTTAGCCGGATCTTTCCTTTAAATGAATCACCAAGTGTGGGTTTATTTTCTGTGCCTTTCTCAATGATAAATTAAATAATCCATTTTGTCCACAAATAAAATCTTTTAGTTGGTTTCTTAAACTTTCTATATCTGATAATGTAGCTAGGCACTTCTGGACTTTAGCGCAGTGGTTTTCAAACTTTTTTTCCCCACTCACATACAACGACTTTAAGTAATCCCTATGCTATAGGTGCTCTGTGATTAGTAAGGAACTACTTAAGGTGGTTTTTCCAACATTTGAACCTCTTTCTGGGGGCTTTATTGTTCCTGGGCTTTGGCTTGAAGTGAAGGTTGAGCTTGCAGCGAACCAGCCGGTGGTCAGTGTGGCATTCCGCGCTAGGCATGACCCTGGTGTGGAGCACATCTCGTTTGTCACTTTCTCGCACCAGGATGTAGTCCAGGAGGTGCCAGTGTTTGGATCGGGGATGCATCCAGGTGGTCTTAAGGCTGTCCCTCTGCTGAAAAAGGGTGTTTGTAATGACAAGCCGCTGTTCTGCGCAGAGCTCCAACAGGAGGCGCCCATTGTCGTTGCACTTGCCGACGCCATGCTTGCCCAGGATTCCTGGCCAGGTTTCTGAGTCTTTGCCGACACGAGCGTTGAAGTCGCCCAGGATGACAACCTTGTCGGCTGTAGGGGTACGTTGGATGAGGTCGCGCAGGTCGGTGTAGAACTTGTTCTTTTCTGCTGGTTCCGCCTGGAGGGTTGGAGCATAGACACTGATGAGGGTGATGTGATGCTTGTTTTGAAGTGGGAGTCGCATGGACATGATTCGGTCCGAGAGGCCTGTCGGAAGGTTTTCGAGTTTGGAGGCAATGAAGCTCTTGACCATGAAGCCTACACCAGATAGGCGTCGTTCATCCGAAGGCTTGCCAGACCAGTAGAGTGTGTAGCCCGCGCCGCGTTCTTGGAGGCTGCCTACATCTGCCAGGCGGACTTCACTGAGAGCGGCTATGTCGATGTCAAGTCTGAGGAGTTCATGTGCAATGAGGGCAGACCGACGTTCAGGTCGGTGGCTGTCAGTCTTGTCTAGCATGGTTCTGATGTTCCAGCATGCTAGCTTGAGTTTGTGAGCATCTTTTGAGGGGGAGGACGTGGAGGGGGAGGACGTGGAGGGGGAGGACGTGGAGGGGGAGGACGTGGAGGGGGAGGACGTGGACCTGTCCTCGGGCCTGCGCAAAGGAGCTTTTAGGTGGAGTGCAGTGCGCGCAGTACTGGCCCCACCCTTTACACCCATGGTTCGTGTGCCGTGGCCAAGCAAGCTGGGACGTGGCAGCGAGGTCCTTGGGTCGTAGGTTTTATATCGGAGTGGCCTTCTCCTATGCAGGTTTCTTACCCGGGCTGGAGGGGCCTGCCTCCCCTCCTAGGTCGGTCCATACTGCCCGGACCGGGGCCGAGGCCGCCGCAGTTCACCCTGTGCCTGGACTGGGGCCACCGCCTCCCACTCCCTGCCCGGACCGGGGCCTCCGCCTGCCTCACTCGACCGAGTCCGGGGCCGCCGTCTCCCCCTTGCTCCTGCCCGTATCGGGGCCGCCGCCGTCTACCCTTCGCCCGGACCGGGGCCGGGGCCGCTGCTGCTCTCCCTGTGCCTGGACTGGGGCCGCCGCCTCCCACTCCCTGCCCGGACCGGGGCCTCCGCCTGCCTCACTCGACCGAGGCCGGGGCCGCCGTCTCCCCCTTGCTCCTGCCCGTATCGTGGCCGCCGCCGTCTACCCTTCGCCCGGACCGGGGCCGGGGCCGCTGCTGCTCTCCCTGTGCCCGGACTGGGGCCGCCGTCTCCCCCTTGCTCCTGCCCGTATCGGGGCCGCCGCCGTCTACCCTTCGCCCGGACCGGGGCCGGGGCCACTGCTGCTCTCCCTGTGCCCGGACTGGGGCCGCCGTCTCCCCCTTGCTCCTGCCCGGATCGGGGCCGCCGCCGTCTACCCTTCGCCCGGACCGGGGCCGGGGCCGCTGCTGCTCTCCCTGTGCCTGGACTGGGGCCGCTGAAAAGTGGCAAAGCAGCAGGTATGGATGGAATCCCCCCAGAAGTCTGGAAGGCTGGCGGCAAAACTCTGCATGCCAAACTGCATGAGTTTTTCAAGCTTTGTTGGGACCAAGGTAAACTGCCTCAGGATCTTCGTGATGCCACCATCATCACCCTGTACAAAAACAAAGGCGAGAAATCAGACTGCTCAAACTACAGGGGAATCACGTTGCTCTCCATTGCAGGCAAAATCTTCGCTAGGATTCTACTAAATAGAATAATACCTAGTGTCGCTGAGAATATTCTCCCAGAATCACAGTGCGGCTTTCGCGCAAACAGAGGAACCACTGACATGGTCTTTGCCCTCAGACAGCTCCAAGAAAAGTGCAGAGAACAAAACAAAGGACTCTACATCACCTTTGTTGACCTCACCAAAGCCTTCGACACCGTGAGCAGGAAAGGGCTTTGGCAAATACTAGAGCGCATCGGATGTCCCCCAAAGTTCCTCAACATGATTATCCAACTGCAAGAAAACCAACAAGGTCGGGTCAGACACAGCAATGAGCTCTCTGAACCCTTCTCCATTAACAATGGCGTGAAGCAAGGCTGTGTTCTCGCACCAACCCTCTTTTCAATCTTCTTCAGCATGATGCTGAACCAAGCCATGAAAGACCCCAACAATGAAGACGCTGTTTACATCCGGTACCGCACGGATGGCAGTCTCTTCAATCTGAGGCGCCTGCAAGCTCGCACCAAGACACAAGAGAAACTTGTCCGTGAACTACTCTTTGCAGATGATGCCGCTTTAGTTGCCCATTCAGAGCCAGCTCTTCAGCGCTTGACGTCCTGCTTTGCGGAAACTGCCAAAATGTTTGGCCTGGAAGTCAGCCTGAAGAAAACTGAGGTCCTCCATCAGCCAGCTCCCCACCATGACTACCAGCCCCCCCACATCTCCATCGGGCACACAAAACTCAAAACGGTCAACCAGTTTACCTACCTCGGCTGCACCATTTCATCAGATGCAAGGATCGACAATGAGATAGACAACAGACTCGCCAAGGCAAATAGCGCCTTTGGAAGACTACACAAAAGAGTCTGGAAAAACAACCAACTGAAAAACCTCACAAAGATAAGCGTATACAGAGCCGTTGTCATACCCACACTCCTGTTCGGCTCCGAATCATGGGTCCTCTACCGGCACCACCTACGGCTCCTAGAACGCTTCCACCAGCGTTGTCTCCGCTCCATCCTCAACATCCATTGGAGCGCTCACACCCCTAACGTCGAGGTACTCGAGATGGCAGAGGTCGACAGCATCGAGTCCACGCTGCTGAAGATCCAGCTGCGCTGGATGGGTCACGTCTCCAGAATGGAGGACCATCGCCTTCCCAAGATCGTATTATATGGCGAGCTCTCCACTGGCCACCGTGACAGAGGTGCACCAAAGAAAAGGTACAAGGACTGCCTAAAGAAATCTCTTGGTGCCTGCCACATTGACCACCGCCAGTGGGCTGATAACGCCTCAAACCGTGCATCTTGGCGCCTCACAGTTTGGCGGGCAGCAGCCTCCTTTGAAGAAGACCGCAGAGCCCACCTCACTGACAAAAGGCAAAGGAGGAAAAACCCAACACCCAACCCCAACCAACCAATTTTCCCTTGCAACCGCTGCAATCGTGTCTGCCTGTCCCGCATCGGACTGGTCAGCCACAAACGAGCCTGCAGCTGACGTGGACTTTTTACCCCCTCCATAAATCTTCGTCCGCGAAGCCAAGCCAAAGAAGAAAACTTAAGGTGGTATGTGAGTGGGAGAGAAAAGGTTGATAACCATTGCTCTAGACCAAATTATTACTAAAATATTTTCCTTGAAAAAAATTGGTCATTTGCCCATTTCCTTTGGAGTAATGAAACTGTGCACAGAATGAGTCAATGAAGTACGATTAAAACACTGATTTACAAACTTAGTTTGTCTACTCACATAAGCAATCCCTTACTAATCACAGAGCACCAATGGCATAAAAGTTTTTAGCAGAATTATTACATTAAAAAAATTCAAAACATGATGTGCATTGTACTCCTCTGCTTTTGAAATTGAGTTTTAGTCGAAATGAATTTCAGAAGTAGAATTTAATGCACAAGCTCATATAAAATTACATTTTTTTTAGGCATTGGACTCCTGTTATTGTGTTAAACTTAAGCACAAATATACAATCCAGTTTTGTATGAAGATTGAGTGTTTCTTTAAGGAGAAAAAGCTGAAAATAAACGAATGGAATTCAAGCTTATACCGATGCACAAAGTTGCATGTTCCATCGATGGGGTCTATTATCCAGGTGGGATCATCAGTCAGAATGCATTTCTCACCAGCTGCAACTGATTCTTCTGCAATGAACCTGTAATAATAATCTAGATTCAGTTAAAAGAAAATCAATCATGTACATCCATCCTGCTACATAATGTATCTTGCATTAAAGATAATGAGTATGGTTACGGCTATGGAGGTTATGGGAGCATCTGAGGAAGGTATCTGAAGGAGTTCGCTTTGCTCCTAGATGCAACAAGGACAGGATTCAACTTGTTCTCATCTACCACCCCACCAGCCTCCACATCCAAGATATTATCCTCTGCAATTTCCACCACCTACAACGTGAAAAATGTATTGCAATCCAGGCTACAAGACTATACGGAAAAGCATCCTCAACTCTTCCACCACTGTATTGATGACTATATTGGTGCTGCTTGTCAACTTTGAACATACAGCACAGACCATTTGGCCCTTGATGCTATGCCGACCCATGTACCCCTTCCAAAAAAAAATAAAACCCCCCTACCCCATAACCCTCTATTTTACTTTCATCCATATGTCTGCCTTAGAGACTCTTAAATGCTCCCAATGTTTCAGCTTCCACCACCATCCCCAGCAATGCATTCCAGACACCCACAACTCTCTGTTTAAAACTAAACAACTACCCCTGATTCCTCCCCTAAATTTTCCTCCCTTAACTTTGTACATATATCCTCTGGTGTTTGGAAACAGGTGCTGGCTGTCCACCCTATCTATCATAATCTTGTTGACCTCTCATCCTTCTACACTCTCATCCTTCTACACTCTCATCCTTCTACACTCCACGGAGAAAAGTCCCAGCTCTGCTAACCTTGCCTCATAAGACTTGTTTTTCAATCCAGGAATCATCCTGGTAAATCTCCTCTGCACCCCCTCCATAGCTTCCATACCCTTCCTATAATGAGGTGACCAGAACTGAACACAATACTTACCAAAGACTGGTAAGTTGTAACATGACCTCTCTACTGAATTCAATCCTATTAATGAATCCCAGCATCCCATTGGCCTTCTTAACTATTCTATCCACCGGTGTGACGACTTCATCCAGGTCATTTATAAAAACCACAAAGACACAAGGGTCCCAGAACAGATTCCTGCAGCTCTCCACTAGTCACCGACCTCCAGGTAGAATACTTTCCTTCCACTACTACTCTCTCCTTTTTTCCTACAAGCCAATTTTTTTTTCCATACAGCTGCATTTCCACAGATCCCATGTCTCATGACTTTTTGGATGTGTCACTTGTGGTGGACCTTGTCAAATGCCTTGCTAAAATCCATGTAGACCACATTTATTGCCCTCCCCTCATCAATTTTGTTTGTAACCTCTTCAAAAAACTCAATTAGGCTCTCGAGGCACGACCTTCCCTTCACAAAGACATGCTGACTATATTTGAGTAGACTGTACTTCTCCAAATGCTCATAGATCCTATCCTTAACAATCCTCTCCATAAATTTACACACCACTGATGTAAGACTCACCAGTCTATAATTCCTAGGATTCTCCCTATTACCTTTTCTAAACAAGGGAACTATATTTGCCATTCTCCAATCCTCCAGCATCTGCCCTGCAGCCAAGGAAGATTCAAAGATCATAGCTACTGCCCCAGCTATTTCTTCTCTCACTTCCCACAGCACCCTGACTGGCCCCGGGGACTTATCAATCTTGATGTTTTTATGATTTAATTTTTGTCCTTCCTTAATCTCTACCTTGTCCAGCACACAGGCCTGTTCAATTTCAACTTCACCATGATCAAGGTCCTTTTCTCTTATGAATACTGATACAAAGTATTCATTTAGGACATTCCCAACCTCCTCCACCACTCCCTTATCCTTTAGTGGCCCCACCTTCATTCTCATCATCCTCCTGTTCTTCGCATACTCATAGAACTCCTTGGGGCTCTCCTTAATTCTACTTGCCAAGGCCTTCTCATTACCACCTTTGAGTGCTCCTAAGTCCTTTTTTAAGCTCCTTCTTGACTACCATATACTTCTCATGATCCTTCCTGTTTCCTGCTTCCTTCTTCCTCTTGACTTGTTGCCTGACCTGTTTTGTCGCCACGGTTCCCTTTTCTTACCATCTTTTCCTTGTCACAGTGTTACAAACCTATCTTGAATCCTGCTCATGTGGTCCCTAAACTTCCTCCATGTTACTTCTGTGCTCTCACCCTTAAACATGTTTCCAATTTATTCTTGCTAGTCCCAGCCACATCCCTTCATAATTATCCCTTCCCCAGTTAAGCACTTTACCAGTTTGATGGTTTATATCCTTCTCCATAACTATATTGAAGCTAAGGGAGTTGTGGTCACTCTCACCAAAATGCTTCCCCCACCGAGAGGTCTGCCACCTGATCAGAACCAAATCCAATATGGCCTCTCCTCTAGTCAGCCGGTCCACATACTGTGTCAGGAAACCTTCTTATACACACCTGACAAATTCAGCCCCATCTATCAGTAGGTCACAGTCAATATTAGGGAGTTGAAATCATCCATAACTACAACCCTCTCTTTCCTGCACCATTCCAAAATCTTCCACCCACATCGACTCAGTGGACACTCCATCTGCAGCATCCTCCCTTTCTATAGCTATGTTACTATCCCTGACCATGCTACTCCTCCCCCCCACCACCATTTTCTACCTTCCATCCTATTCTTTTTAAAACATCTAAACCCAGGTATCTGCATCAGCCAATCTTGCCCTTTCTCCAGCCAAGTTTCAATTACGGCCACAACATTATAGTTCCATATACTGATCCATGCTCTAAATTCATCCCCTTTATTCCTAATACTCCTGGCGTTGAAATGGACACATTTCAAAGCCTCTAACTGGCTACCTTTATGCTTTGTCCCCTGCCTGTTCTTCTTCACCAACTTTGCTGCTACATTTCACCTCAAGTTCACTTGGTCCATCTCTGGCAATACTCTACTCTTTCTCAATCTCCGTCATGTGACCTCTCTATCTGGAACCTGGTGGGAGTGTGGATTTTGAGGGTCACATGACCTTTACGTCTGGAACTTTGTGGGAAGTCGCATCACCTGCCAATCAAGGTTAGACTCTGCCCACCTATTAGTGGACCATCTAATCATTGGGCTCCTTTAATCACCTAGTGATTAATTGGGCTATTCTCTTCAGTTTACTGTACTATTAAGTCCACCTCATGCAATAACTCTTCCTCTTTTGCTCTTCAGCCTGTTAGAAATAGAAATACCTTAACAGAAATTGCTCGAGACAAAAATTGAGAACAAAGAACATTTATTATAACAACAATGCAAAGTTGCGTGCTTCCCCTTACCCTGGGAATACACACATACACTGGGGCTCACCCAACTTTTATACAGTGAATTTCACTATAGGAATACCCTCCCCCTTACATTCTTCTGCCCCCTGGATGGGTTTGGCATAGGAAATCCTTCCTGCCTACGTGCAGATTCAGTAGACGGAGGACCAGGGGGTATCCTGTCAGTGACTTCTCATGTCATTATCCCCATTGTCCTTATTCACAGCCTTGCCCTTGTCCCCATTCACACCTTTCCAACTCTCAGAGCTACAGTCCCTTCATGTGCAGAGTTCGCTAATCCTGTCTAGGTTTACTAATTAAATATGCCTAACTATATAAATCTGTGTATGGCTTACTAATTATATATGTAGAACTTGGTACTTCTGTCTAGGGCTAGGAGACCCTCATCTCATCCAGACTATCTCAACTTCCTACATTCTATTATTCCTTACCTCTCCTTATCTTATTCACACGGTGGGCTCACTGATCCTGTCGAAAGGACTAGAAGGTTCTTATCTTACATAGGCAGATTCTGCTTCCTGCATCCTAATTTCCATGCTTAGCCTGTTCATACTGGTTTAATCCATCACTCCATGTGTCTGTACTAGTTTCCCCATCTTTCATATTTTTATGTCAAGTTTCCTCATCTCTCATAAGCCTGAAGACAAACCCTGCTGTGGATAACACTGGAGGAGTTACTGGCAAGGAATGCATTACATAGGGATTCGGGGTGTTGTATACTGTTGTAGTTGTAGATAGCATCAGAGACTTGCCCACATTACACAAGGAATGGTGGGTAGTGAATTGTAGATCTTGGTTGTATCAGTAGTATTAAGTCTGATGTGAGTATTTGTTTATTTTTAATTTTTATTTATTTATTTAGACATGCAGCAAAGTAAGGCCATTTTGGCCTTCAAGTTCATGCCACCCAATTTACACCCAATTAACCTACACCCCAGTATGTTTCAAATGGTGGGAGGAAACCGGAGCCCCCAGGGAAAACCCATGCAGACATGGGGAGAATGTATAAATTCCTTACAGACAGCACTATTCGAACCTGAGGCCCGATCGCTGGCTCCATAAAGGCATTGCATTGAATGCTACGCCAACTGTGCCACACTGTTGTGTGATTGAGAATACTTGTGTGTGTTACCTTTGTTGCGATCCCCTTGTGTGTGTTTTAATAAGTATCTTCCTGTGTTCAGCCCGTGTCCAGATTCATTGCTCTTTGAACCCACCAAACTTTTCCCATCCCACTCAACAGTCTCCACCTTGGGAGACAAACTCTACAGACAATTTCTACAAATCCAACTCATACAATTATCTTGACTAGACCTCTTCACACCCTGTCCTTACAAGGGATTCTATTCCTTTCTCTCAATTTCTGCATCTCCGTCTCATACACAATGTTTTCATTCTTCAAAAAATGTGGCTTCCCCTTGACCACCATCAACTCAGCCTTCACACACATCTCCTCTATTTCCCACACATCTGCCCTCGCCCTCTCCACCCCTTGTCCTCACCTACAACCCTCTACCTCCAGCACATTACCCACTGCAATTTCCGCCACATACATACAACATGATCCCATTTCCTTCTCCTTCCCTCTCAGCCTTCCGCAGAGGACCACTCACTTCGTGACTCCCTCATTTACTCATCCCTTCCCATTAATCTCCTTCTCGGTACCTACCCCTGTGAACGCAGGAAATGCTACACTTGCACCCGTACCTCTTCCCTCACTGGCCCCAGTCCTTCCAGGTGAAGGAACATTTGTGAATCTGTTGGGGTCGTCTCTTGCAACAAGTGTTCCCATTGTTGTCTCCTCTACATTGGAGAGACTGGGCACAGACCATGAGTTTGTTTTGTTAAGCACCTTCACTCTTTCTGCTGCAATAGCGGGAACCTCCCAGAAGCCAACTATGTCAATTATACCTGTCCATCGCTTCATGCACTGCCAATTCAAAGTGTGATGGAATATTTGGGAATGTATTTGGGTGATAAATTGGTAAAATTAGAGTAGTTTACATACACACACTTTAAAACAGATCTTACTTGAAATACTGAAGAATTTGTATTCAGTGACTTTACAGAGGTTATGGAGAATGCTATGGAGATTTCACAAGTGGCTGTTAATTGAAGTGAATGAATGGACTATTGTCTTTAAAGCCACAGAAAGGTCATTGAGAGGTTATTGTTTACCTAAAACAACAGATTAACAAAAAAACAAACTCCTATTGTCTGCTGGAGAAGGTCAGGGGTTTTGCAAGTGAGAGAGAGAAGGTCATGCTGCCTGGCATTTTGAGTCTCAGAGAGAGACAGAATGGAGTCTTGGACTGTGTGTGACACAGAAAGCTGTAACAAGCCAGGAGAAGCTTGTTGGAACTGAAAACAGAAGCTCCAGAGTGGCAGATGGGTGGAAGTGCTATCTGTCTGATGTTTCTCTTGGAATAAAAAGAACAGAAAGGAACTCTGTGGTAGCCTGAAAGAAAGAGGTTATCATCTGGAGAACCCTGATGGGGCAAGTTTCATCATTGAGACATTGAGGTGACTAATGGTGGTACCTCAGTTGTGGAAATCCTGGAACAACAAATCTCTCTCGGCAAACCCCCTCAAGAACCTTACTGAGCGGTAAACATTTACCTTTCTAGCACCAAAGCCTGGTGAACTTCATAAATGTTAAATTCTGTGCACAGTCTAAGAATTGCCTGCAACCAGTGAACTTGGAAGAATGAGAAGTGAGATTGAATTGTGAACCAAAGAACTTTTCTGAACTTACACACACGTGACATACACGTGCATTTAGAATTAGAAGGGGGGTTAAGTTAGGTTAGTTAAGTCAATAGTAATGTTAAATGTGATTCTGTTTTCATGTTTAAAGATAATTAAAAGCAACTTTTGTTTAAGTAACCATTTGTCTTGGTGAATATCTATTGCTGCTGGGTTTTGGGGTCCTTTGGGCTTGTAATAAAAGGCACGTAAATTGGACGAACAACTCCTAATATTCTGTCTAGACTCTCTCTAACCAGGTGGAATTAACATAGAGTTATTTGCTTTCCTTTAGGTCTCTCTCTCGCTTTCCTGCTTCCCTCTTTGCCTATCCTTGGTCTTCTTTCATCCACTCTTCTCCATTCAAAGCTCCCCCCCCTATCCCCTCCCCTGCCTTCCAACCTAAGACCTATTGCCTATGGTCCTGTGCTCCTCCCTCTGCCCTACCCCTCAATTTTAATCAGGTGCCTGTCTGTTTTTTGCTCATGCCTTGACGAAGGGCTCAGGCCAAAAACGTTGCTACATAAAGAGTGCTGCACGACACAGTGAGTTTCTCCAACACTTTTGTGTCTTAAAATCCATTTTGTGGAATTATTTACATGACAATATAGGATCCTTGGACCTTTTCAAACCTGAATGGTTCAATTCAGCAACATCTCAAATGAAAATAATTCTACTTAAAAGTCAAACAGATTTTAATAAGAAATGTTAATGATAGACTGATCATGAAGGAATTCCTACACATTGATCCAGGGACCACTACAGCAGGAACTTTTCATCTTCCAGTCTATTTAGTCTTTTCCAGCAAGTGATGTCATTGGCAAGTCCAACAATAATTCTTCCCTGAAGAGCCTTCTGGAACAACTGCAGTCTTTGTGGTGGTAGGTCATGTTTAGCCAGTCTTATAGAGTTTTTCAAGGAGGTTACCGGGGAAGTTGATGAAAGGCTGTGGATGTTTTCCACATAGACTTTAGTAAGGTCTTTGACAAGGTCCCGCGTGGGAGGTTAGTCAAAAAGGTTCAGATAGTATTCATGATAAGACAGTAAACTGAATTCAACATTGGTTACATGGGAGAAGCCAGAGAGTGGTAGTGGATGATTGCTTTTCAGACTCGAGGCCTGTGACTTGTGCTGTGCGTCAAGGATCGGCGCTGGGTACATTATTGTTTGTCAGCTCTATCAATGATCTTGTTGATAAGGTGGTAAATTGGATCAGCAGATTACACAAAAATTGGAGGTGTTGTGGGCAGCAAGGAAGGCTTTCAAAGCTCTGCCCAGGGATCTGGACCAGCTGGAAAAAAGGGGCTGAAAAGTGGCAGGTGGAACTTAATACAGACAAGGGTGAGGTTTTACATTTTGGAAGGGAAAATCAAGGTCAGATATGAATGGTAAACAGTAGGGCTCTGAGGAGTGCAGTAAAGCAAAAGGATACAAGGTAGATAGGGTCGTAAAGAGAGCTTTTGGGATATTGATCATAGTATTAAGTTGAGGAGTTGGTCTGTTATGGTAAAGTTGTTTAAAATATTGGTATGGTCAAACTTGGAGTATTGTGTACAGCTATGGTCACTTAACTACAGGAAAGATATCAGTAAAATTGAAAGATTTCAGAGATTTACTAGGTCATTGCCAAGACTTCAGGAACTGAGTTACAGGATGTAGTGTGGATTGCGGACGGTCTCTCCATTGAAACGTGGTGGGAATGTGGATTGTGGAGAGTTATATGACCACTGTCTGAAACCAAGTGGAATTGTGGAGGGTCACATGATCTCTCTGATGATCTCTGATTCATCAGATGCAAGGATCGACAATGAGATAGACAACAGACTCGCCAAGGCAAATAGCGCCTTTGGAAGACTACACAAAAGAGTCTGGAAAAACAACCAACTGAAAAACCTCACAAAGATAAGCGTATACAGAGCCGTTGTCATACCCACACTCCTGTTCGGCTCCGAATCATGGGTCCTCTACCGGCACCACCTACGGCTCCTAGAACGCTTCCACCAGCGTTGTCTCCGCTCCATCCTCAACATCCATTGGAGCGCTTACACCCCTAACGTCGAAGTACTCGAGATGGCAGAGGTCGACAGCATCGAGTCCACGCTGCTGAAGATCCAGCTGCGCTGGATGGGTCACGTCTCCAGAATGGAGGACCATCGCCTTCCCAAGATCGTGTTATATGGCGAGCTCTCCACTGGCCACCGTGACAGCGGTGCACCAAAGAAAAGGTACAAGGACTGCCTAAAGAAATCTCTTGGTGCCTGCCACATTGACCACCGCCAGTGGGCTGATAACGCCTCAAACCGTGCATCTTGGCGCCTCACAGTTTGGCGGGCAGCAACCTCCTTTGAAGAAGACCGCAGAGCCCACCTCACTGACAAAAGGCAAAGGAGGAAAAACCCAACACCCAACCCCAACCAACCAATTTTCCCTTGCAACCGCTGCAATCGTGTCTGCCTGTCCCGCATCGGACTTGTCAGCCACAAACGAGCCTGCAGCTGACGTGGACTTTTTACCCCCTCCATAAATCTTCGTCCGCGAAGCCAAGCCAAAGAAAGAAGACATGATCTCTTCATCTGGAACCTAGTCAAAAGTTGCCAATCAAGCAACTCTGCCCTCCATTAGTGCTAACCTGACCATTGGCCCTTTTAAATCACTTTAGTGATTACCTTGGCGGACTCCCCATCTTACTGCACTTTAAAAACCCACCACAGCAGCTGATTCTCTTTGCTCCCTGGTCCTGACTACAAACGCTGCTTTATGCCAGGTTACAAACTGTGGACATCGGTGGAGGAGTCGTTGATAAGGTGTGTACTACACTGAGAGTTGGACCGTAATACTGCATTGGAATACTTAGCAATGAGCCATACCCCATTGGAACAGGGAGAGAGAAGTATGTGTTGAAGTCCCTGTATAGCAAGAGCGTGCTAGTTTCTGAATATTACTGCACGAGTGAGAGAGAGATTGCGGTATCCAATGTGACTACCGACATTGTTTAAAGTACCAAGTGTTGTTTTATGTCTTCCCCATTACTATTTCTCCGTGTGAGCAATAAAGATCATCCTTTATTTAGCTTGTGTCTGGACTCGTTTCCCTGTTAACCCACCAAACCTCTACATGTGATTTGATCACACGTAACAGAGGGAAAGGATTGACAGTTCAGGACTGTCATAGATGAATGAGGGGAGATTTGATAGAGGTATACAAAATTATGATGGGTAATGATACAGTAAATGCAAATAAACTATTTTTTACTGAGACACAAACCAGAGGTCATGGTTTAAGGGTGAAAGGGGACATGGTTAGGGGGAAAATTTCTTCATGCAGAGAGAGGTGGGAGTATTGAACAAGCTGTCTGCTGAAATGGTAAAATCAATTTTAACAAGAAAAATCTGGACAGGGACATGGATGGAAGGAATATGGAGGGATAGGTCAGTCAGACTAGGTAGAATAATAGATCAGCACAGTCTATAAGGACTAAAGGGCCTATTTTCTGTGCTGTAATGTTCTATGGTTTCAGATAAAGGTAATCCCAAGTTGTGCTTAGCAGTGTTCAATGATTTGAACCCAGCTACAAAGGATTGATGATATATTTCCAAATAAGAATTGTGTGAGACTTGAAGGGCAACCTGCAAGTAGTGGCAGTCTACTGCCTTTGTCCTTCTTGGTGGTAGGACTTGGAAGCTTCTGCCGTAGCAACCTAGGCAAGAAACTACAGTGCCTTTTGTAAGTGGTATGCACTGCAGCTACTGTGTGCCAATTGTAGAGGTAACAAACGTTTATCATGACGGCTGGTGTTCCTGTTAAGTATTCTGTTTGTCCTGAGTGGGTAGGGCTTCTAGAGAGTAGGTGGAGTGGTCCATCACATTTCCAACGTGTCTTGGTGAAAAGCCCTTGAAAGATCAGGAAGTAAGTCAGACCTTGGCATGCTCTTGATGCTTAATTATTTATGTGGCTCGTGTAATTTAATTTCTCGTCATTGGCTATCTATCCCAGTAAGGAATTCTCATGAAGACAGCATACATTAAAGCAAAAGCAAAGTTTGTCATTAACATTTTAAATACAGTACACACATGTTAAATCAAGATCAGAATAATCACATCTAAGGTAGAAGCTGAAATATAATTTAAGTTAACAGGTAAATACACCATTTCATCAGATGCAAGGATCGACAATGAGATAGACAACAGACTCGCCAAGGCAAATAGCGCCTTTGGAAGACTACACAAAAGAGTCTGGAAAATACAACCAACTGAAAAACCTCACAAAGATTAGCGTATACAGAGCCGTTGTCATACCCACACTCCTGTTCGGCTCCGAATCATGGGTCCTCTACCGGCACCACCTACGGCTCCTAGAATGCTTCCACCAGCGTTGTCTCCGCTCCATCCTCAACATTCATTGGAGCGCTTTCATCCCTAACGTCGAAGTACTCGAGATGGCAGAGGTCGACAGCATCGAGTCCACGCTGCTGAAGATCCAGCTGCGCTGGGTGGGTCACGTCTCCAGAATGGAGGACCATCGCCTTCCCAAGATCGTGTTATATGGCGAGCTCTCCACTGGCCACCGTGACAGAGGTGCACCAAAGAAGAGGTACAAGGACTGCCTAAAGAAATCTCTTGGTGCCTGCCACATTGACCACCGCCAGTGGGCTGATAACGCCTCAAACCGTGCATCTTGGCGCCTCACAGTTTGGCGGGCAGCAACCTCCTTTGAAGAAGACCGCAGAGCCCACCTCACTGACAAAAGGCAAAGGAGGAAAAACCCACACCCAACCCCAACCAACCAATTTTCCCCTGCAACCGTCTGCCTGTCCCGCATTGGACTTGTCAGCCACAAACGAGCCTGCAGCTGACGTGGACTTTCTACCCCCTCCATAAATCTTCGTCCGTGAAGCCAAGCCAAAGAAAAAGAAAAATACAAAAAAATATTCAGGTAAGGCATTTACAAGACGTTTTAAATGGTTATGGCTCTTTCACTGGCAGAAGATTATGCCCTTGCACTATTTTTATCCGTACTTTTCTTTTATCCTACACTACATTTTTGGAATTTCCTCTGCATCTGACTAATACCCACACTGTTGTTTTTATATTATTGGCCTGAGTTGACTTGCCTGGATAGCATGCAAAGCAAAGTATTTTTTAAACTATGTCTTGACACATATAACAGTATATGTTGATTGTTACATGCAGAGCTGCATTTGGATCTCATTTAACTCAGTACAAGATTTTTTAGTATCTCACAGAGGGGATTAGTGATTTCTCTCAAGTCTGATAGACAAATTTAAAAAAAGAGCTTCCTAAGAAGATGACCCAAATTACTGACAGGAGGGAGATTCAAGGTTTTATTGTCATGTGATAAAACAGAAAATGTTATATTACACAAAATTTCCTTTATCATAAGGTAAAGATACGCTTTCAGCAGAAATTGGCCGGTGCGCCTTACAGAAAGGGAAGCAAAAGAGACTCTCCAGAGTCACTAAATGTCCATAGCTTTTGCCAGCACTCCTGCAGCCTCCAGAGTCATTCAGACTTCAGTCCAAGCCATCAGCAACCCGAACTCCAGATGCAAACCTTTGACACAACCAGGAAGCCTCCAGAACTCTCTTGCATCTCAGTTCCGATACCTGATCTAGTCTCGAGCCAGTCTCCAGCAGTCTGGTGAGAGTTGCTTGACTGTAGTTGACAGCAGCCTTCAGTCTACGTGGGTTTCTTGCCTCGAGTCACCAACTGAACCCGAGATATCTTTACATAAATTACACGTCCAAATGGAAGAATATAGTAAGAATATTGGGTTATAAAATTTATGTCATTAACAGAAGGTGATTATACTCAATGTCAAAGGGATACTCAATTTAAGTGGCCAAAAGACTGTATTAAATATTTGGGCATATGTACAGATAATAATTTGAAAATTTTATATAAATTTAATTATTTACCATTACTTTAAAAAACTGAAAGATTTTTAAAAATGGATTAATTCACCTATAACTTTAGTAGGAAGGGTTAATTATATTAAGATAAATATATTTCAAAGAATACAATATCTTCTTCAAGCATAACCTATTTTAGTACCTGAATTTTTTTTCCCAACAATTGAATAAATATGTAAGGAAATTTCTTTGGAAAGATAAAATGTCAAGAGTTTCTATAGAGAAGTTAACCTGGCAATATCGATTGGGAGGATTACATCTTCCTCATTTTAAAAATTACTATCGAGCAGCACAAGTTAGATTTTTTGCTTCCCTTTTCAGATAGAGAGGAAAGTAGAAGAATTTATATACAAGTGGGAATTGATTATTAAAAATTTTAATCAATATTTGGAACAATGATGAGATTGGTGTAAGAGGATTAACATCGCTCAAAATGCCTTTGATTCAAAATCCCCTTATATCTTTTTCAAAGGATAATCAATTTTTGAATATTTGGTTTCATAAGGGAATTATAAATGTTGAAGATTGCTATCAAAGTGGTCAATTAATGTAATTTGAGCAATTGTTATGGTACAACTCATCCGGTACTGCACGGATGGTAGTCTCTTCAATCTGAGGCGCCTGCAAGCTCACACCAAGACACAAGAGAAACTTGTCCACGAACTGCTCTTTGCAGACGATGCCGCTTTAGTTGCCCATTCAGAGCCAGCTCTTCAGCGCTTGACGTCCTGTTTTGCGGAAACTGCCAAAATGTTTGGCCTGGAAGTCAGCCTGAAGAAAACTGAGGTCCTCCATCAGCCAGCTCCCCACCATGACTACCAGCACCCCACATCTCCATCGGGCACACAAAACTCAAAACGGTCAACCAGTTTACCTATCTCGGCTGCACCATTTCATCAGATGCAAGGATCGACAACGAGATAGACAACAGACTCGCCAAAGCAAATAGCGCCTTTGGAAGACTACACAAAAGAATCTGGAAAAACAACCAACTGAAAAACCTCACAAAGATAAGCGTATTCAGAGCCGTTGTCATACCCACACTCCTGTTCGGCTCCGAATCATGGGTCCTCTACCGGCATCACCTACGGCTCCTAGAACGCTTCCACCAGCGTTGTCTCCGCTCCATCCTCAACATTCATTGGAGCGCTTTCATCCCTAACGTCGAAGTACTCGAGATGGCAGAGGCCGACAGCAACGAGTCCACGCTGCTGAAGATCCACCTGCGCTGGTGGGTCACGTCTCCAGAATGGAGGACCATTGCCTTCCCAAGATCGTGTTATATGGCGAGCTCTCCACTGGCCACCGTGACAGAGGTGCACCAAAGAAGAGGTACAAGGACTGCCTAAAGAAATCTCTTGGTTCCTGCCACATTGACCACTGCCAGTGGGCTGATATCGCCTCAAACCGTGCATCTTGGCGCCTCACAGTTCAGCGGGCAGCAACCTCCTTTGAAGAAGACCACACTGACAAAAGGCAAAGGAGGAAAAACCCAACACCCAACCCCAACCAACCAATTTTCCCCTGCAACCGTTGTAACCGTGTCTGCCTGTCCCGCATCAGACTTGTCAGCCACAAACGAGCCTGCAGCTGACGTGGACATTTACCCCCTCCATAAATCTTCGTCCGCGAAGCCAAGCCAAAGAAAGAACTCATAATACCCTTTTCACCTATTTTCAATTAAGAACATATTTGAGAGATAAGTTAGGACCAAATATGTTGTTGCCTAGTTGTACTGAAATAGAACTTCTTGTTAGGAGAGGAGGGAAACAGATCTGAATATTGTAATTGATGAGCAAATATGGGCAGATTTATGTAGGGATTGTAAGATATAGAATAGTCCAAAATAATTTTTTGCATCGATTATATATCTCACACCACTGAAGTTGAATAGATTGAAATCAGATTTATTGGATCAATGTTTTAGGTGTGGTGAAGATTTAAGAACTTTCTTGCACACGACTTGGTCTTTACCTCATGTAAAGCCCTTTTGGGCAGATTTACAAAATTTTTTGGAACAATTTAGAGGAACTGTTTTTTTTTTTGCAAAGTCCAGATTTTTTTTTATTAGGAAACATTGAAGGTATAAAACCTAAATTAAAATGATGAATATATCAATTGGAATTTTTTAAATTAGCATTGGTGGTGGCAAAGAAATGTATTGCAGTTACTTGGAAATCTGATACATTTTTGTGCCAATTCAAAATTGGCAAAATGCAGAAATTCAAAGTTGTATCCGTTTGGAAAAAAATTGCATATAGTTTGAGAAATAAATACCCTTTGTTTTCAAAAATTTGTTACCCGTATGCCCAAATATTGGGATTTAATTTGTAATAATGTCCTCTCTCTATGCCTCTAGACTTGAGAGATTCTTCTCTGAATTGTAATCAAGAATTCTTATATCTGTGCTCAATGACATCTCTCTGTGCAATCCTAAAAAAAAAAAATTTTCTTCTTTTCTTTATGAGGAACAAATGTGTAAGGAAATAGCTGAGATGAGCAATAAACACAGAGTTGTGTTAGTTGGGGATTTTAATTTTCCTAATATAGATTGGGAGACGCAGTCAGTGAAAGGGCTAGATAGTTTAGAATTTGTAAAATGTGTTCAGTATATTTTTTTGCAGCAATATGTAGAGGTACCCACTGGAGAGGGGGCAGTGTTGAACCTACTGTTGAGGAATGAAATAGGGTAGGTGATGGAGGTGTGTGTTGGGTAGCATTTCGGATCCAGTGATCATGGATCTATTAGTTTCAACATAATTATGGAAAGGGATAGGTCTGGTCTGACGATGAAGATTTTAGAGTGGGGGAAAGCCAGATTTGATGAAATGAGAAGGGATTTGCAGGCAGTGGTTTGGGCTGATTTGTTTTTTGGGAAGGAGGTAGAGGAGAATTGGAGGGCATTTAAAGGTGAGATTTTGAGGGTGCAGAATCTTTATGTTCCAGTTAGGGGAAAAGGCAGGGCCAGATGTTCAAGAGAGCTGTGGTTTTCAAGACAGATTAGGAAGCTGGTTCGAGATAAAAGATCATTAAATACAGGAAGCAAGATATGGATTGGATGCTTGAAAGATACATAGATTGTAGAAAGAAGCTTAAGAAGGAAATTAGGAAAGCAAAAATAAATTACGAGGTGGTGGTTTTTACAAATATGTGAATAGCAAAAGGAGAGTGAAGGATAGAATTGGTCCTTTAGAGAATTGGAACAGATGAATGTGTGAGGAGACAAATGAGATAGGGGAGATATTGAATGAGTTCTTTTCGGTATTCATAGGGGAAAGGATATGGAATCATGTAGGATATAAAAAGCAAAAGGGGTAATTATGGAAAACATGGGGATTAGGAAAGAGTAGGTGTTAGAACTTCTGAGGTATATAAAGGTGGATAAGTCTCCAGGTCCCGACGGGATTTTCCCCAGGACCTTGAGGTAAGTCCGGGAGGAAACAGCAGAAGCTCTGAGAGTGAATAGTCATGGATTGGCGTGTTGTAAACGTGGTTCCTCTGTTTAAAAAAGGCACCAGGTGTAGGCCCAGCAATTATCAGCCAGTAAGTTTGACGTTGTTGGTGGGTAAGCTAATGGAAAGTATTCTTAGTGATGGTATGTATAAATATTTAGAGGGGCAGGGATTGATCAGGGACACTCAACATGGGTTTGTGAGGGGAAGGTCATGTTTGACAAATCTTGTTGAATTTTTTGAGCAAGTGACTAGAAAGGTTGATGAAGGTTGTTAGGTAAAAACATCATGAGCTGGGAATGTAGAGGGAGTCACCCAGTGCTGGGCCGTAACAAGATGCAGTTGTGACCTTGTACTCTCAAGATAAGAGTGGGGATGACAAATTGATGTGCAGGAGGCTAGCAGAGAGGGATAGCAACAGTTTATTCATTGGACAATGTCATGGTATGATAATTTACTAAGTACGTATCCTAAGGTATATAAAAAACACCACTTGCTGATAACGGCAGAATGCGCCTTCTCCAACTAACACTGTTAGTTGCAAGTGTTACAATCCGGCAATAAAGAACAAAGAACCTTGATTTCGACTCAGTCTGGTGTTTGACTCACTCATTCATGAACAAAGCAGACCTAACAAGGTAGAGCAGTAGATGTGGTCTATTTGGATTTCAGTAAGACTTTCGATAATGTTCCACATGGAAGGTTGATAAGGAAGGTTCATGCACTTGGTGTTAATGTTGAGATAGTCAGATGAGTTCAACGGTGGCTAGAAGATAGACACCAGAGAGTCATGGTGGATAACTGTCTGTCAGGATGGAGGCAGGTGACGAGCGGTGAGCCTCAGGGATCAGTGTTGGATCCTTTGTTGTTCGTCATTTACATTAATGATTTGGATGATGAGGTGGTAAATTGGGTGAGTAAAAATGAGAACGATACAAAAATAGGGGGAGTTGTGGATAGTGAAGATAGTGGATAGTGATTTTCAGGGACTGCAGAAGGATTTGGACGGCTTAGAAGAGTGGGCTGAAAGGTGGCAGATGGAGTTTAATGTAGATAAGTGTGAGGTGCTTTATTTTGGGAAGAATAATTAAAACAGGACACGTGCAGTGAAGGGGAGGGCACTGAGGAATGCAGAGGAACAGAGAGATCTTGGAATAACGGTTCATCGTTCTTTGAAAGTGGATTCGCATGTAGATATGGTGGTGAAGAAGGCTTTTGGTATGCTGGCCTTTATAAATCAAAGCATAGAATATAGGAGCTGGGAGGTGATGTTGAGACTGTTCAAGGCATCGGTGAGGCCAAATTTGGAATATTGTGTGGAGTTCTGATCTCTAAATTATAGGAAGGTAGAGAGGGGGGCAGAGAAGATTTACTAAAATGTTGCCTGGATTGCATTATCTAGAATACAGATTGAGTAGACTGGGACATTATTCATTGCAGTCTAGAAGGTTTAGGGGGGGATTTGATAGAGGTACATAAAATTGAAGGGCTGTGAATAGGCTCTTCCTCTCGAGGGAAAAAGAGATTGGAACGAAGGGTCATAAGTTAAGGGTTGGGGGCAAAACTTTAGAAGTAACATAAGAGAAAGTTTCTTCACTCAGAGAGTGGTGGCTGAGTGGAATGACCTTCCAGAAGAGGTGGTTGCGGCAGAGTCAGTTTTGTCATTTGAGAGGACGTTGGATGAGTACATGGATGTGAGGGGGTTTGAGGGTTATGGGCAGGGAGCAAGTAGGTGGTACGAGTGGAGTTCACTTAAATCGGTGTGGACTAGAAGGGCCGATATAGCCTGTTTCCGTACTGTAATTGTTATATGGTTAAATGTTTATATAGCTATATTACATCTTATATGTTAATTATTTTGAGAGAGGAGGATTTGGAGGTGGGGGTTTTGGGGGAGGGATGAACACCATCATGTATGTAACTTTAATTTGTTTTTTTTTTGGAACTTGTATATCAATTTTGATTACTACATGTATGGAATTTTTTTAAACAACAATCTTAAGCCAGAATTATTGATTAGGTCCTATGTGATGTCTAATCAACACTTAAAGCAAGTTGGATGATATAATCTGCTGCTAATGGCAACAAGGAAAAATTAGGAATCTACAGCCCATCAGAGAAGTAAACACATGGTACAGTCGTGGCAGTGCAGGGTGTGCTGCCTTCAGACTTCAAAGGTTCCTTTTATTGACACATAATACATTTAAAATGTAATATACATGTACTTCAGCTTTTATCCGCCACAAGGCAAAGAGTCACCATGAGCATTGTCCAGAGCCCATAACAATGGGAGAAAGAAAAACAGAGAGAATCCCTTCAGAGACACTTATGTCCGTGGATTCACCTCCATCTCTCCCACAGCTTTGGCAGCTGCACAGACTCTAGTTCAAACCGTGGGCATCCTGAGGTCCAGAAGATCAAGAAGCCATAGTGCCCTTCAGGGCACTAAGGGACCTGGAGTACTCGAGATGGCAGAGGTCGACAGCATCGAGTCCACGCTGCTGAAGATCCAGCTGCGTTGGGTGGGTCACGTCTCCAGAATGGAGGACCATTGCCTTCCCAAGATCGTGTTATATGGCGAGCTCTCCACTGGCCACCGTGACAGAGGTGCACCAAAGAAAAGGTACAAGGACTGCCTAAAGAAATCTCTTGGTGCCTGCCACATTGACCACCGCCAGTGGGCTGATATTGCCTCAAACCGTGCATCTTGGCGCCTCACAGTTTGGCGGGCAGCAACCTCCTTTGAAGAAGACCGCAGAGCCCACCTCACTGACAAAAGGCAAAGGAGGAAAAACCCAACACCCAACCCCAACCAACCAATTTTCCCCTGCAACCGCTGCAACCGTGTCTGCCTGTCCTGCATCGGACTTGTCAGCCACAAACGAGCCTGCAGCTGACGTGGACATTTACCCCCTCCATAAATCTTCGTCCGCGAAGCCAAGCCAAAGAAGAAAGAAACAAAGGAACAGCAATGGAAAAAATTCACTGGACAATCGTAAATTCAAAATAATAGTTTAATCTATAATAACATGAAATTTCTTACTTATCTCTAGCTTTAAATTTAATCCCCCACTATGTGCAAATGTAGTGTGTGTGTGTGTGTGTGTGTGTGTGTTTTCAAATCCCAATTAATTAATTTTTAAAACTTCAGCATCATTTTGGTCTTGCTTACATTTTCAGTTCAGAAATAATTGTAAAGTGTTTTTAAACATCATATCTTCAGGCCTTTTTAAACTCATTTCTTTTGATGAGTTGTCCTTCAGAGAAAATTTCTTCACACAAGTGATTTTTTTCTCTTGAATGAAGACTTTTGGAATCTGTGTTCCAAACGTTGAAACTACCCTCTATCTTAGAGACATTCAGAAGTGGGTTGACTTATTTAAAAGCCACTTATGTTGTATCTTCTGTGAGTAGGCTAATACAAGTCCTGTTTTTCCAGGAGGTCAAATTTTCTTCTTCTGCAGTTTTCTTAAGAGTCACGGAGTTTTCTTTGACGATGATGCGGCTGCACTCTTTATATTCAAAAGAGCAGTCAGAAAGTGGTTTCCCATTTTAAATCCAATTATTTTCTGTATTCTGGTTTCTGTAATTCAACCCTGTCTTTCGCAAGGTGCCAACTCCTGTGTGCACCACAGGGTTTGAACTTCTGAACTGATGCAAAAATGTTTGAATTTGATAATATCTCCAAATCTCTCATGTCACGTGATATGTGATGTCCAAACAAAAGGGGGAGGGGACTACAGGAAGGGGAAGGAGGAGTCTAGGCTAGGTGGAGAGAAAAAGGAAGTAGGAACTGGAATGACTAGTTAAATGGGGGAGGGTGGGGAAAGGGGGAAAAAAAGCAAGCTTATTAGTGGAATGCAGTGAGCTCGATGTTCGTGCCCTGGGTTGAAGTTCATAATATGTTTTTACATGGATGTAATAATGTGTTTACACAGATGTTTTTGAGATAACACCCATTGTTTCCAGTATCTCAAGAACCATTATAAACCTTTCATCTCTTGTCTCCAATCTGCAGCCATTCCATCTCAAACTGGCTTCTATCTTCCATCTCAAAGAACCATGTGTGTTTAAAAACGCTAATGTGTTGTCTTTGTACTGAAGCTAGCCAACAACTGCAAAGAACCATGTATCTATAGAATGTAAATGAGCCCTGTCCATCCAAAACAAACTTATTAAACCATATCCAGATAAAATATAGTTTTAACATTAAACTAAGCATTAATATTAGCAGAACTGTTACAGATTCTAGATGGGCTCTTTTGTCGCCCAGTAAATCATGCATGGTCAGCCATTTTTGTTCCGTCAATCAATACTTGGGGTATCTGGAGATCCAAAGAGTCACTCCTGTATTAAAAGGAGGACGCGTTGGACATCTGGGTCTCATCCTCAGAAGTTTTAATGTATCAATATAAACTACTGTGTTCCCACAAGGGTGCTTCAATATTCAAAGTTGATCTAGCCATTTAATACCTCCTTTGTAAATAAATTTTGACACACCAAGGGCAGCACAGTTAGCGCAATGCTGTCACAGGACCAGTGACCGGGGTTTGAATCCAGAGCTGTCTGTATGGAATCTGTATATTATCCCCATAACTGAGTGGGTTTCCTCTGGGTGTTCCACCATTCAAAATGTACTGGGGTTGTAGGTCAATTGGGTGGCATGGGCTAATGAGCTGAAAGGGCCTATTACTGTCCTACCTGTCTAAAAATAAAATTGAGGCAAAGTATTTCATTGCAACTATCAAAATTGTGTTTGATGACCCATTATTGTTTTGTCCCAAAAAAAAGTGAAAAACAATGTATTTGTTTCATGTTCGCTTGTGCTAAATAATGGCCAGTTAGATCTACAGCTCAGGACTTGGCCAGGATCATGGCCAGAATGTAACCACTTGCATTCCTGGCAGATCAATGTACAGTCACCCTTTATCAGTGGGGAATAGTGGAATAGATTGAAGAAACAACACCTCATATTTCTATCTGGGCACTCTCCAACAAGCTGGCGTTAACTTTGACTTCTCCAGTTTCTATTAGGCCCCTCCCCTGTCTCAATCTCCTTCCTTATCCCTCTGGCTCCTTTTCTCCAGTTTCCCGAGACTACCCTTTCCTATCACTTCCTAGCTTTTTTCTCTTCTGCCCTCTCACCCTCACCCATATCTGTTGACTTTTCTTCCTTCCCTATCCCTTCATCCCTCCTCTCTCCCCGCCCCCCTCCCCACCCCCCTTTTATTCGATCACCTGCCTGCTCATCTAGCAAAGGCTCAGGCCCGAAATATTGGTTATACACCTTCACTTTCTTTTTTTAATTTTTTTTTATTTTTCACACTATGAACCATATTAACCAAAATACACACAAACATTTCCCTCTTGAATATACACAGTGTCATTTTCTCCCCTTTTGCCCCACTCCCTTCCCTCTCTCCTTCCCACCCCCCTCCCTACACACTAAACGTTCAACATATACAATACAATAAACCCATGAAACAAGGTCATCACACAATGAAAATAAACAAGAAAATTGTGTCATCTACTTTTACACACTGGGTCAGTTCATTTCGTCTTCTTCTCCTTCTGTCATTTTAGGGGCTAGAGTTCGTTAAATGTGTTCAAGATTGTTTTCTGAATCAATTAGTAGAAGAACCGATTCGGGACAGTGTAATACTGGATCTCCTGTTAGGGAACGAGCTAGGTCAGGTATCAGACATTAATGTTGGAGATCTAATTGGGTCTAATGCTCATAATTCTAAGGTAGTTTTAGGGAAGAGCAAGGAGGGGCCTAAAGTTGAGGTTCTGGATTGGAGAAGAGCAAATTTCGAAGGAATAAGAAGGGATTTGGGGAGTATTGAGTGGGACAGGATATTTTCAGGTGAGGGTGTAAATGAAAAATGGAGGATATTCAAAAAAGAAATTTTGAGGGTACAGAGTAGTTATGTCCCAGTGAGGATCAAAGGAAAGGCTGGAAGTCATAGGGAGGCTTGGTTTTCGAGGAATATTGGAAATTTGGTTAGGAGAAAAAGGGAGGTGTACAAGAAGTATAAAGAACAGGGAGCTGACAATTTGAAGGAGGACTACAAGGAGTGTAGAAGGAATCTTAAGAAAGAAACGAGAAAGGCCAAAAAAAGGCACAGAGGCTTTGGCAGACAGAGAAAAATAAATCCAAAGGGTTTCTATAAGTACATTAAAAGTAAAAGATTAGTGAGGGATAAAATTGGACCCCTTGTAGATAGTGAGGCTGAGTGAGAAGTCAGAGGAAATGGGGGAAATTTTGAATGATTTCTTTCACTATGGAAAAAAATATTGAACCAGTTGAGGTAAAGAAAAATAGTGGGGAGGTAATGAAGCATATAAGGATAACCGAGGAGGGTAGTGATGGCTGTGTTGAAAAAGATAAAGGTGGATAAATCTCCGGGACCAGACAAAATATTCCAAAGGACACTCAGGGAGGCTAGTGGACAGATAGTGGGGCCATTAACAGAGATATTTAGGATGTCACTGGCCACGGGGGTAGTGTCAAAGGATTGGAGGGTGGCGCATGTGGTTCCGCTGTTTAAGAAGGGGTCCAAATGTAAACCTGGGAATTATAGGCCCATGAGTCTGACGTCTGTGGTGGGCAAGTTGATGGAAAGTGTTCTGAGGGATGGTATTTACAAATATTTGGAGGCACAGGGATTGCTAGGGAGTAATCAATATGGTTTTTTCAGGGGTAGATCATGCTTGACAAACCTGATTGAGTTTTTAGAGGGGGTTACAAAAAGGTTGATGAAGGGAAAGCTGTGGATGTTGTCTATTTGGACTTTAGTAAAGCTTTTGACAAAGTTCCCCACAGGAGGTTAGGAAAAAAGGTGGAGGCATTAGGTATAAATGAGGAGGTAGTGAAATGGATTCAGCAATGGTTGGATGGGAGGTGTCAGAGAGTAGTGGTAGAAAATTGTTTGTCCAATTGGAGGCCGGTGACTAGTGGAGTTCCTCAGGGATCGGTCCTGGGTCCACTATTGTTTGTTATATATATTAACGATCTGGATGTAGGGGGGGAGAATTGGATAAGCAAGTTTGCGGATGATACAAAGATTGGTGGTGTTGTGGACAGTGAGGAAGATTACCGTAGATTAAAAGGTGATTTAGGAAGGCTGGAGGTGTGGGCTGAGAAATGGCTGATGGAATTTAATACAGATAAGTGTGAGGTGTTACATTTTGGAAAGGCAAATCTAAATAGGTCATATGCATTAAATGGTAGGCTATTGGGATGTGCAGAGCAACAAAGGGGTTTAGGAGTTGTGGTAAATAGTACCCTCAAGGCTGATACTCAGGTAGATGGTGTGGTGAAGAAGGCATTTGGAATGTTGGCCTTCATAAATCGGAGTATTGAATTCAAGAGTAGGGAGGTTATGATGAAATTGTACAAGGCATTGGTGAGGCCAAATTTGGAGTACTGTGTACAGTTTTGGTCTCCAAATTATAAGAAAGATATAAACAAAATAGAGAGAGTGCAGAGAAGGTTCACGAGAATGTTGACAGGATTTCAAGGTTTGAGTTGCAAGGAAAGGTTGTGCAGACTGGGGCTTTTTTCTCTGGAGCGTAGAAGATTGAGAGGGGACTTGATAGAGGTGTTTAAAATTTTAAAAGGGACAGACAGAGTAAACGTGGATAGGCTTTTTCAATTAAGAGTGGGGGAGATTCAAACTAGAGGACATGGTTTAAGATTGAAGGGGGAAAATTATAAGGGGAACGAGGGGAATTTTCTTTACGCAAGGAGTGGTAGGGATGTGGAATGTGCTTCCGACAGACGTGGTCGAGGCGGGATCATTGGTTACATTTAAGGAAAGACTGGATAGTTACATGGAGAGGAGAGGACTGGAGGGGTATGGACCGGGTGCTGGTCAGTGGGACTAGGAGGGTGGGAATTTGTTACGGCATGGACTAGTGGGGCCGAACTGGCCTGTTCTGTGCTGTAAGTGGTTATATGGTTATAGGGGGTGGAAGTCTGCGGTAGGACCTCTCTGTTGTGTTCCATGTATGGTTCCAAAATTTGTTCAAATACTGTGACGTAATTTTTTAAATTATATGTTATTTTTTCCAATGGAATACATTTATTCATTTCTATGTACCATTGCTGTACTCTCAGGCTCTCTTCTGATTTCCAGGTTGACTTATACATTTTTTTGCTACAGCTAAGGCCATCATTATAAATCTTTTTTGTGCTTCATCCAATTTGAGGCCTAGTTCTTTACTTCTTATATTACTTAGAAGAAAGATCTCTGGATTTTTTGGTTTGTTGCTTTTTGTGATTTTATTTAATACCCGATTTAGATCTTCCCAAAACTTTTCCACTTTCTCACATGCCCAGATTGCATGTACTGTTGTTCCCGTTTCTTTCTTACGGCGAGAAGGTCTGTCGAGTCAATAAGTGCAACTTCGAATTACCCACCTGTATGAAGGAAACTTTTTGTTGAGAGTAGAGATGATGAGGTTTTCAACAAGCTGGTCTGTTTCTGTAACGAGATCTGCTGCTGAGGATTTTGTTTGCACTCGCTTTTCAATCCTTAACGCTTCCCTGATTATCTTAGAACAAAGAGAGAGCACATGAATGTCTCAGAGGCTCTTCACTCTGCTTCACATGGTCACATTTACTTTCCTCCCTTCTAGTTCCATTTACTCCCTGAAATGCTCATCCAGATATACATGTCCACTTATCATCAAGTCAGAGACATACAGCTCAGAACCAGGCACTTTGCTTCCGGTCAGTGCTGACCAGCTAACAGCTTCTCAATCTGCTGAGCAGGGAGAACCTAAGCAGCCAGCAAGGCTGAGCCTGACCTTTGTAGAGCAATTCAGTTAGATCCATTTTCCCAAATTTCCAATTTTTAAACCTTCTATCTAAATTTCCCTTTGAAAGCTATAGTAGGCAATGTGATCTAAATTACCAGCTGCGGGGAGAAGTCCATGGAAGGACTGCACTTTGCAGAGAGTTTTTCCCAAGAGGAAGGATAATTCTTGATTGGCTCCCAAGCCTGACATTGAACCCAAAAAAAAGCTGATTCAATTACAAGCATACAAGTGAGCTCAAGACAAAATTCTACAAAATAACCAAAGGAACTAGATGCAAAATGGGAGATTGTTAGAATGCAGTGGCTAAGGTAACTGGGCATCATCTATTGACTTACATTCTTTATTATTTACACACAATAGATGGAAGTAGATGCAAGATTAGAAGCAGAAATTTCCACACCACCTGTAAATCCACACCTTTGCAAAATGGCTATCCGTTCTTTAAAAAGCTTGCCTGTAGTTGGCAAGTTCATCATCACATGTACCAAACTGCAGTGATAAAGTTTGTTTTGAGAGAAGCCCAGCTAAACATCTCACATATAGTACAAAAATATTGAAGGAACTCAGCATGTTACACCATGTCCATAGAAGGTACAGATTTTTTTTAAAACCAAAAATATTCTTTATTCGCGATATATTATTTACGAAAGAAAAACTGTTCAAAGTCTCTTCCCATCCTTAGTTTTGTATCCATCCATTTTTATTGCTGTACATTGTTACATTCATTTCTATTTACACCATTGCCATCTCTATGGCTCCTTACCATTACTCCCCTGTCTGTTATTTGAGGGGCTTCCCCTCGGTCTCAGCCTCCCAATGCCCAGTAGTAGAAGGACCTCTAGACTGTGGTCCTTCCCCACAGTTACCTCACATTGGCTGCGCCAAACCTCACCACGTACCCCTGCAGCCTGGAATGTTCCAATTGGCAGCATTCCCACTCCAACATCTCCGTGTGCTGAAAGATCAACAGGTTTCAAGCAGACTTTTACCAAGTTGATGGTCTTCCAGCCGTTCTGGATGTCTGACTCTGTGTGCATCCCTGGGAACAGCCTGTAAATCAGACTGTCCTCTGTCATGCTGCTACTGGGATGAACCATAACAAGGACCCTTGCACCATAACCTTCCTTTCTTCAAAAAAAGGAACAAAAAGCAGACAGGGGTCTGAATAAAAAGGCCGGGGAGGAGGGAAGAAAGCAAAAGGCTATCACTGGACATGGATCGGACAGGAGAGGAAAGGTGAGAATTGATCAGAGGAGGGGGCTGGCTCTGTTAATTCCGAGATGGAGGAAAGGAAACAGAGGGAAAGCATGAGAGAGTGCTAAAGGAAAGGAGATATAGGGGATGGGGAGATACAGTGGAATGGGAAGCTAACAGAAACCAGAGTAATTGATGTTAATACCATCTGGTTGGAGGGTGCCCAGACAGAATACGAGGTGTTGTTCCTCCAATTTGTTGGATGGTCTCACCTGATGGTGCATGAGACAATTATCAGACATGTCAGCATGCGAATGGGGCAGGGAATTAAAATGGGTGGCTACTAGGAGATCACCGCTTTTGCAGCCATTCTTGTCTTCGGCACCCTCATAAATCTAATTCCGATACCCATCTCCCATGAGTCAGTCCCAAGCAGCCCACAGCCTGTCTGGGTCCTTCAACTGCAAGTCACCAGCAGCCTGACCACTGGATGGTAGGACCTTGCTGAGCAACGCTGTATCTCTGCTCCCTGCACTCCCGGGTCCGCACTAGCAGCGCCGCTATTTATTGCTTTCACTGCCAGACTGAGGCCACCTGCAAATTGGAGGAACATCTTTTATTCCATCTGGGCAACCCTTCAACCACATGGCATAATATTGAATTCTATGGTTTCCATGAGCTGCCTTCCCTCCCCCACTACCTCTCTGTTTTCTCTATCCTGGTTTCCTTTCCTCCAGCTGTTTCTCTCTTACTTGCCCTTTGTCTCCTTTTCTCCACTCTCCCCCATCAACTCACACCTTTCCTTTCCTATTCACATCCAATTATGGCCTTCTGCTTGTTGCCCTGTGCTCCTCCCCCAACCCTTTCTTCCTTCCTCATCCATCTTTTTGTTTTATTCAGGTGCCTGCCTGCTTCTTCCTCATACCTTGAAGAAGGGCTCAGGCCCAAAACTTTGGTTATACAACTTTACCTCCTATTGACACTGCATTGCCTGCTGAGTTCCTACAGCATTTTTGTGCTTTGACTACAATCAAAACATCTGCAGACTTTCATGTTTCACTCATATCTATTACAGGAAGGAAAGCACAGTACAGAAGTGCAATTATAGTGAGAGGTCAGATGGTACAGAGGAAAGACAACACATGAAGTTTTGAGAGGAACCAAAAGCATTGAAGTTAAATCCAATCTATTTTAATCTGTATCTACTTAACAACATGATAATTTTTAATTGCTGCCAAGAAAACACCTCAGCATTCAAAGTGAACTTCTTACAAATGTGAAGCCACACTCCTAGATTTTTAAAATCCAAAACTTACTGTTTTTTTCCCCCCCAGTGATTCCTTTCTCCCTGAGATGCATGGAGGAATTTTTATTTGATAATGTTTCTGCATTGAATTTATATATCCAAGAAGCTCGACACCAGACAGAACATAGCAGCCTTCTTGAGTGGCCCCTGCATCCACAAATATTCACTCAGTCCACCACTGATGCACGATTGCAGGAATTTGTATCAAATAAAGCAGCCATTCTCAATGGAGATCCTAAGGGAAGAGGGCCCATAAACTTTGAGCAGAGTCCCGAGGGTGAGGGGGGGGGGGGGGAAAACAGCTGAAAAAAGGTCAAGAATGGCTGATCAAAAGGATGCACTGCAGCAACTAAATGAGATTTCTCATTCAATTCTTTCCAAACTCACGACCTCCATTAGCTAGAGGGACAAGGGGAGCAAAGGCAGGGGAATACCACCATCTCCAAGCCACACATCATTCAGACTTAGAAATATATTCACTGTTCTTTTGCCATCACTGGGTCAAAATCCTGGAACGCTTTGCCTAACCACAACATGGTCTATCCTCACCTTAAGCATTGCAGTGGTTCGAGGAGGCAGCTCACCAACACCTTCAAGGGGAATTACGGATGAGCAATTTAAGCCTGTAAATCAGAGTGTCCTCTTCATGCTGCTACTGGGATGAACCATAACAAGGACCCTCAGCCTGCAAAGCCCATACCCCTTGAAATATTAAAAAAGATATGCATATTCTTATTTTGTTTAATAATTATCAGGGTTGCAGGGTATATCCCTACTGTGATCTCTCTACATAGCTCATCCCCTGCACTTAATCTAAATTTTCTTTACCTCTCCATTTCGTTCTATATTTCCTATTCGGTGAAGCCATACTAAACCTTCCTCCACACATATCATCCTGCTAATTTTTCAAGTGTTGTTGCAATGTTCCGAGCACCAATTGTTAATACTTTGCCAAGCAAAATATGTGTATACGTATAAATAAACACCTCGAAAACTTTCAAGGGCAAGTTTATAAAACAGATGCTGCCAAATTCTCGACAAATCTGGATCTTTGCATTTATCTTTCACGTAATGCTGCAGGTGCAATCCTGATGGTGTCTGCTACGTGTTGAACTTGCAAGTTCAGCCTATCAAACATTTTTGCTTAACAGGCTGCTGTAATTGCAAACTGATAACATCACAGTGAAAGGAATACAGCCAACATCCACATAGTTCCTTTGAAGGATTGGTAAATAAACAGCACAAGGACAGAGAGGAAAAATATAGTCGGAGCATGTGAACTCAGAATGGTTACTGTGCAAAGGAAGCCATTATAACCACACCAGTTCTACATAAAAGCAATGAGGCTCATGCCACTCTCCTACAGCTCTGCAAATTATTTTCTTCAAGGTACTTTTGCTCTCCCTTTTCAATGCACCTGCATTTATATTTAATGTTCTAGACCCCAACTACTTAAATTTTGAAATTTAATTAAAGCAATATTTGCATGCTGTGTCAAAACGATGACTTTTGTTGCAGTACTAGAGGACATGGTTTAAGATTGAAGGGGGAAAATTATAAGGGGAACATGAGGGGAAATTTCTTTATGCAGAGGGTGGTGGGGACGTGGTCAAGGCGGGATCATTGGTTACATTTAAGGAAAGACTGGATCGTTACATGGATAGGACGGGACTAGAGGGGTATAGACCGGGTGCTGGTCAGTGGGACTAGGAGGGTGGGGATTT
The DNA here is from genome assembly GCF_036971445.1 of Narcine bancroftii. Lineage (NCBI taxonomy): Eukaryota > Metazoa > Chordata > Chondrichthyes > Torpediniformes > Narcinidae > Narcine > Narcine bancroftii. The sequence goes on along the minus strand of NC_091470.1, from coordinate 359,487,913 downwards.
GCTACGGCATGGACTAGTAGGGCCGAACTGGCCTGTTCTGTGCTGTAAGTGGTGAACTCAGAATGGTTACTGTGCAAAGGAAGCCATTATAACCACACCAGTTCTACATAAAAGCAATGAGGCTCATGCCACTCTCCCACAGCTCTGCAAATTATTTTCTTCAAGGTACTTTTGCTCTCCCTTTTCAATGCACCTGCATTTATATTTAATGTTCTAGACCCCAACTACTGACTGCAAAAATAGGTCTTCATTCACTTTGGGTTCTTTTGTCAGTCACTTCCATGAAAGATGGTGAGTCAGCAGGGCATGATTAGAGTCAAATTATGTGAAGCTAAGAAATAGCAAAAGGTCAAAAACACTGACAGAAGTTGTATTCAGGCCACCCAACAATTGTTGTAATATTGTGCATGGCAAAAACCAGGAAGGCAAATTCCTGGAAATATATTCAAAGTGTTTTCCAATTGTTGAGGAACCAACCAGGGAAAACCCGATTTTGGACTGTTCAATGAGAAAGGATCGCATAATTGATGAGGATTGATAATCTTGTAGTGAAGGGATTTTGTGGAAAAGAGTGACCATAATATGCTTTGATGTTCATTGAAGCCAAAGAATCCCAAGAGGAAAAGTGATTCAGTCATTAAAGGTGTTAAAAGATAATATTACAGTAAAACCTGTTATCCAGAATTCAAGCAACTGGCCAAAAAAAAACCCAGAAAATAAATAGGTAAAAAATACAGAAGGTTAAAATCAGCGCACTTCGCCATTAGTTCACCAAACCATGTAATACAATCTCAAGCAACCAGAACATTCACTTATCCTGGAATCTACCAAACCCCATAGGTGCCATTTTACTGTAATAAAAAAAAATCCCTGGAGAAGTTGCCAAAAATAACAGTAAGTCTGAGGATTGGGTGCCTTTTGTGACTTACCAGGGAAGGACCAACAAACTGAGGAATAAAGACAAGATAGAATATGAGAATGGACTGATGAGAAACTCAAGAGCTTTGGTAGATGCCTAAATCGTAAACTGTACAGTAAAAGTGGGCTTATTATGAAGACAAGAGACTTTGTAACAGGCAAGTAGAAAATGATATAATGTGGCAGCACAGAGGCACAGGTAGTAAAACTAAAGATTCTTAAATTTCTACAGGTAGACTGTGAAGAGCATCGTCTGGTTGCATCACTGTGTGGTACGGAGGAGCCAAGGCACAGGACAGGAAAAAACACTTCAGAGTTGTTCACTCGGCCAGTGACATCAAGGACCCCAGTCTTCACTCCATCCAGGACATCTACAAGAGTCAGTGTCTTAAGAAAGCAGCCTCTGTCTTCAAGGACCCTCACCACCCGGCCTATGCCCTCTTCACACTGCTACCATCAGAAAGATGGTCCAGGAGCCTGAAGACGAGCACCCAGCACCAGGACATCTTCTTCCCCTCTGCCATCAGATTCCTGAAGGGACAGTGAACCCCAGACACTACTTCATTTTCTCTTCTTTTCTTGGACTATTTATTTATTTTTGAAATTTAATTAAAGCAATATTTGCATGCTGTGTCAAAACGATGACTTTTGTTGCAGTACTAGAGGACATGGTTTAAGATTGAAGGGGGAAAATTATAAGGGGAACATGAGGGGAAATTTCTTTACGCAGAGGGTGGTGGGGATGTGGAATGAGCTTCCGGCAGACGTGGTCGAGGCGGGATCATTGGTTACATTTAAGGAAAGACTGGATCGTTACATGGATAGGAGGGGACTAGAGGGGTATGGACCGGGTGCTGGTCAGTGAGACTAGGAGGGTGGGGATTTGCTACGGCATGGACTAGTAGGGCCGAACTGGCCTGTTCTGTGCTTATATGGTTATATGGATTCTGGAGTAGCACTACAGGCTCATAGCAAACTGGATTCACTTCAGACTTCTGGCAGTGTCTATGCTCATGGTTCTCCCTGTGGCACATGGGGTACCCCAAGTGCTCCAATTTTCTCCCAACATCCCAAAGAGGATACCAGGGGTATGTGTTAAGAACGTGAGGAGAATAACAAAAAAAATGGGACTGAATGTGGGAGGAGAGTAGATGGAGAGTTAATAGCCATTATATAGGATTGCCAAATCTTGGATTGAGTCGATGAAAATGTGGAAGAAGTCAGATGCAGGAAAAAGTAGTGGGGTAGTACTTTTTAGCAGTAGCAAGATTGCTAGTGAGCCAGTGTAGACTTGGCCTCTTTCAATTAAGCAAAGAAATACAAGGCTTTCATGCGTTTTCACCAGACGTTCGAAGCATTTCATGTTTAATGGTGGGACAACTACCATTGATCAACAGACAACAATAAGGAGGAGCTCAGTGGGTTAAGCAGCACCCTGTTGGGAGAGGGAAACAGATTTGTCAAGGTTTTGGGCGAAGACTCTGCATAATGAGGCAACGATAAAAGATTAGCCATAATCTTAAACAAATGTCAGACCTGTCTGGAAGGGCCAGAAGGCCTACTCCTATCCCTCATTCTGATGTGCCCCGATTCCTGGTCCCATCAATAGGGATAGTTTCTCTTTTATCATGCCTATTCACGATTTTAAATAATTCTAACCAAAACTCTTCTGTTCCACAGAGATTAACTGTGGCTTTTCCAGTCTATTAATGTAACTAAAGTTCCTCATCGTTGGAAGAAAATCTCTGCTGCACCTTCTCCAAAGCTTTCACATCATTCCTCAAAGGCAGCGTTCAGAACAACACCAGTTGTGTGTGCACAGCTCATCCATATTTCCATTCTCTTGTTCCCTATACTTCCATATACAAAGCCCAGGACCAGATATACTTTTTGAATCACTTATTCAACCTTACCAAGAATCGATAACATTTGAAGGAGCAGAAGAATCAGAATTTGTCAAGAACATGTCACAAAATTTGTTGCCAGCATCAGTTTAATTTCTATAAATGACATTTAAAAAGTGTAAAAGAGAAAGTGAAGTGGTATCTGTGGTTCATTGTCCACTCAGAAATATGATGGCAGTGGGAAGAAGCTGTTTCTGTACCATTGGGGTGTTGGTCTTCAAGTTCCTGAAGGTCGGAGTGAGAAGAGGGCATGGCCTGGGTGGTAACTGTCCCTGAGGTTGCTTTTTTGATCTTGTAGATGTCCTTAATGGAGTGGAGGCTGGTGCCCATGATGGTGCTGGCCGAATTCACAACTTTCTGTAGTCTTGTCGTGTCCAATATACCAGACAGTTATGCAACCAGTCAGAATGATCTCCACCGTACACTAGTAGAAGGTTGCAAGAATCTTTGGTGACATATCAAATCTCCTCAAACTCCTCACGAAGTATAGCTGGTTCTTTGTGATGGCATCAACATGGAAGCCCCAGGATAAATCTTCATGGATGTTGACACCCAGGAATTTGAAGTTCTTAACCCTTTCCTCTGCTGCCCCTCTGAAGATTGGTTTGTATTCTCCTGACATACCCCTCCTGAAATCCACAATCAGTTCCTTCGTTCTGCAGATGTCGAGTGCAAGGTTACCACTCAATCCGCTAATAAAGCTCACTTCTGTACAATTCCTCATTGTTATCTGCGATTCTATCGATGACTGTGGTGTCATCAGTAAATTTGTAGATGCCATTTAAATGGTGTGTAGCCACACAGTCATGGGTGCAGAGTGAGTAGAGCAGTGGGCCAAGCGTGCATCCTTGAAGTGTGTCTGTGCTGACTGTGATATTTGCTGAGATACCATAACATACAGTTCGGCTCCGAATCATGGGTCATCTACCGGCACCACCTACGGCTCCTAGAACGCTTCCACCATCGTTGTCTCCGCTCCATCCTCAACATCCATTGGAGCGCTTACACCCCTAACGTCGAAGTACTCGAGATGGCAGAGGTCGACAGCATCGAGTCCACGCTGCTGAAGATCCAGCTGCGCTGGATGGGTCACGTCTGCAGAATGGAGGACCATCGCCTTCCCAAGATCGTGTTATATGGCGAGCTCTCCACTGGCCACCGTGACAGAGGTGCACCAAAGAAAAGGTACAAGGACTGCCTAAAGAAATCTCTTGGTGCCTGCCACATTGACCACCGCCAGTGGGCTGATAACGCCTCAAACCGTGCATCTTGGCGCCTCACAGTTTGGCGGGCAGCAACCTCCTTTGAAGAAGACCGCAGAGCCCACCTCACGAACAAAAGGCAAAGGAGGAAAAACCCAACACCCAACCCCAACCAACCAATTTTCCCTTGCAACCGCTGTAATCGTGTCTGCCTGTCCCGCATCGGACTTGTCAGCCACAAACGAGTCTGCAGCTGACGTGGACTTTTTACCCCCTCCATAAATCTTCGACCGCGAAGCCAAGCCAAAGATAACATACAGTTAAAGGAAGGAAAAGGAAGTACCACAGGCTAACAGAATACAGGTGGGAAGGTAGAAGAGAAGTAATCAGGAGAGAGGGCAGAGGGCTAAGACGAAGGGCAGGGGGAAAGGAGAGAGGGGGAAAAGGGAAATTGAATGTCAATATTAATGCCATCTGATAGGAGACTGCCAAGACAGAATAAAAGGACATAAATGTTGACTGTCCATTTCCCCCTGACCTGCTGAGTTCCTCCAACATTTTTCACCTCCATTCTAAAGGCCTCCCATTTCCAGTGTTACCAACAAACACTGATTCCAACACTTGCAGGGGCTATTGAAACTGGTCCTTTACCAATTGATTATTTGTACCTTGGAGTGGTCTCAACGCTTTCTCACGTTTATTCTAGACTAGTGGTTCTCAACCTTTTTTTAAAACCCCACCACACACACACCTCCTAAAGTAATCTCTGACTAACTACAAAGCACCCACAGCATTGGATGCCCTAGAAGATGTTCTGCACATAGAAAGGGATCACTTAAGGTGGCATGTGAGTAGAAAAAAAAGTTTGAAAACCAGTGGTTTTCAAACATTTTCTTTCCACTCACAAACCACTTTAAGCAATCCCTTCCTAATCATAGGGCACCTCTGGCAATAGGGGTACTTAAAGTGGAAAGTGAGTGGAAAGTTTAAAAACTGCTGCATCTGGACGTTACCACTTTTTAAACCTCCCCCGTCCCCCCCCCCACTCCCCCGTCCCCCCCCCACTCCCCCGTCCCCCCCCCACTCCCCCGTCCCCCCCCCACTCCCCCGTCCCCCCCCCACTCCCCCGTCCCCCCCCACTCCCCCGTCGTCCCCCCCCCACTCCCCCGTCGTCCCCCCCCCACTCCCCCGTCGTCCCCCCCACTCCCCCGTCGTCCCCCCCCACTCCCCCGTCGTCCCCCCCCCACTCCCCCGTCCCCCCCCCACTCCCCCGTCCCCCCCCCACTCCCCCGTCCCCCCCCACTCCCCCGTCGTCGTCCCCCACTCCCCCGTCCCCCCCCCACTCCCCCGTCCCCCCCCACTCCCCCGCCCCCCCCCCACTCCCCCGTCGTCCCCCCCACTCCCCCGTCGTCCCCCCCCTCCCCCGTCCCCCCCCCTCCCCCGTCCCCCCCCACTCCCCCGTCGTCGTCCCCCACTCCCCCGTCGTCCCCCCCACTCCCCCGTCGTCGTCCCCCCCACTCCCCCGTCCCCCCCACTCCCCCGTCGTCGTCCCCCCCACTCCCCCGTCGTCGTCCCCCCCACTCCCCCGTCGTCGTCCCCCCCACTCCCCCGTCGTCGTCCCCCCCACTCCCCCGTCGTCGTCCCCCCCACTCCCCCGTCGTCCCCCCCCCACTCCCCCGTCGTCCCCCCCCCACTCCCCCGTCGTCCCCCCCCCACTCCCCCGTCGTCCCCCCCCCACTCCCCCGTCGTCCCCCCCCCACTCCCCCGTCGTCCCCCCCCACTCCCCCGTCGTCGTCCCCCCCACTCCCCCGTCGTCGTCCCCCCCACTCCCCCGTCGTCGTCCCCCCCACTCCCCCGTCCCCCCCCACTCCCCCGTCGTCCCCCCCAGTGGGATCTTCACTCCGTTCGGGCACAGGCTCCGAGTGCGGTCGCAAGGTCCCGCTGACATTCACCAGACAATGAAGGGCTCGTCCCCGCCAGCGACCAACTGCGAGCAGGTCGTTCGGCCAATTTCCTGTTTGCCCTTCCAACCCACACCAAGACCCCGAGTGGGAGATCCGAATGCAGGGCTAATAATCCGAAATACAGTTCCCAGAAGAGGGGCTCCTTTCACAAGCCCCTCCAGCCCGTTCCGGCCCTAACCCCAGGCTGGGTTTAGCATTTCAATCAAACTTTATTTTTCTTTATTATTAAGCAAAGAGCCGCCCCCCCCCCAAAAAAAACCAAACCAGACCAGAGACAGAAGCCGGATTAACTTCATCAAAGCGGCGCCTTCAAAGGCACAGACCAAACAGATTCACCCCCCCCCCCCACCCCCCACCCCCCACCCCCCAACCGAGGATGAATGTGAGATTAGACCATTGGAAAGAAAATAGTTGCATGATCAGCGGCCCCCTGGGTGAAGTCAGCCCCCCCCCCCCCCCCCCCCCACCGCGGCACCAGGTAACTCACCTGTCCGGCGTCCAGGGCCACCTGTACCGCCGCTTGCAGGCACTCTTTCAGCGACTGCCCGCTGTCATCGCCCGACCCCGCCATCCCCTGTCCCCTGACTGATCCGCTCCTCCACTCTGCCTGAGGACGGGTCTCTCGCCACTGATGCGGTCTCACTCTCTGCTGCTCTCTAGCGTGTTGTCACTGCCATTTACATAGCGCCTTCTGTACGGGAATCCCAAGGCCAATTAGGAACTGACCCTTCCAGCCCATCTCATCCACTCCCCCCCCCCATTGCTGGCGTACCAGTCTCATTTCCTGGTGCTGCAGAGAAATGGATCAGAAGTCAATCCACAGGACCCTAAGAGTGGAGGAGAGGATCACTGGAGTCTCCCCTCCCCCCCCACACCACACCTTCCCCCCCCCACGCCTTCCCCCCCCACGCCTTCCCCCCACGCCTCCCCCCCAAGCCTCCCCCCACGCCTTCCCCCCCCCCACGCCTTCCCCCCCCACGCTTTCCCCCCACGCCTACCCCCCACCACGCTTTCCCCCCTCACCACCCCTCCCCCTCCACCACCCCTCCCCCCCCCACCACCCCTTCCCCCCAATCAAAATAATCCACTGGGATGGTTGTCTGAAGAGAGGGCGTGCAAAATTACTGAGGACCTCTTCCCCCCTGGACGCAGCATCTTTCCGCTGCTCCCATGGGGAAGAAATACAGGAGTGTCAGAGCCAGTACCGTCAGGAGGAGGAACAGATTCTTCCCGGGGCAGTGAGAATGCTGAGTGACCCAAGGAACTGCTCCCATTCACCACCCCTGACTCTCATAGTAACAAAACAATATTTATTTATTGTATAGATAGCTCCTTTCACACTTGCAGGTGATCCCAGGAATTAAAGGCCACTCGGCCTAAAAAGGGTCTAGGGCACACATGTCAAACTCTGCCCCGCGGGCCAAATTTGGCCTGCGATATAATTATATTTGGCCCGCAAGATCATTTCAAAAATGTATTAGAGGTGGCCCGCTGGCCACCGCGCCAGTATAGCGCAAGCACAGCTACTACTATAAATCCCAGAATGCATTGGCGTCAGCCCACTAATCGCCCCACCTCCTCTGTTTATGTTGCAGGGTCTCACCGTGGACTCTGGTTTTGGGGCCTGGCCGATGTCAGGGGAAGCCAAGGCCGCTTCCCAGCGCCCGGAACCGGAGGCCTCGGGCCTGACCTCGCCAGCACCGTTGCCCACTCCCCCTCCCTGCCGCAGGCCGACTCGAGACTCACGGTGACGGGGCCGCTGATCCGCCGAGATGCCGCCCTGCAGCGAGAGCCGATGCCCCCGCCCTGTCGTTGTCCAACCCGATCGTCCGCAAACCCCGCCCTCCCGCACACAGGCCTGAGTAAGGATTATGAACTTTAATCTCAGGATAAAACGATCTTCCAATAGTTTCATGTCACAGTGATAAATATATTCCTGGTTAAAAATGGTCCA